>NW_011966551.1:0-4682 GCF_000949405.1 Vollenhovia emeryi | reverse complement strand
ATCTTTACCCCCTCCCAGTACACCTTTACAGTTCCATTGAATAATGCGCAATCCTTTGTTACTATGAGTTAAACGATTGAATAAGATCACCAGGATGCAAATTCCCCAAATTTGGGAAATGCCTTTGAGTCTGATTGCGTATTGCGATTTCTGGTAGAGATTTGTTGTGATCCGAGGCGAATAAGTTCTGTAATGGAGATATCATTAATTGTAAGTTATTGTATCTGCTTGATGATCCATGAAATAGTTTCTTGCAAGTACGTGTGATCATGTTGAGGGTTCTGGACGGACGTGTGTGAAATTGGATGGCAGGAGGCGGTGTTCTGCTATTGGGAGAAATCAGCAGCGCTGCGTGCTCCTGTGGGTATGTAAACGAGCCTTGAAGGTTAGGCTGGGCACGGGGGGTACGGTAAGATGGTGATCCTCCATACAGAAAACGTTTAGTATTGTGTGAAATAGGAATGTTGTTATTGGGAGCGGACTGTTTTGGTGTAAGTAGATCTTGTGATCCCAGCCGAGGCGAATCGGTCGTGACCGACGCATAACTAGGTTTTGAATTATTAGGTTTCTGCATTAAGAGGGGAGGTGTAAATAAATGAGGCGTAGGTGTTAATGTAGGATTCCCCTCCTGACGATTATTGTGATATAAGGGAGGGAAGGTTCGAAAATCGTACCTGGTATCAAAAAAGTTATCCCGAGCATTCCCCAAGGAGTTGAGTTTTCTCTTTGCTTCCGCCATAGAGATGTTGTTTGTGGCTGAAAATGCCTGAACCTTTTTGTGTTCCACCACCAAAGGGCACCCATGTGAGGTGGGAAGATGATCGCCCCCGCAACTGATACAGGTGGGCGTACCCTGGCTTCTTGGGCACACAAAGCTTTTATCTGTGTGTTTCTCCTCTCCGCAGGAAATGCACCTCGCCTTGCTCTTGCATGCACCGCTTATGTGCCCTATGCGGTAGCACGAATAACAGATTTTAGTCTTCGGTATATACGGGTAGACTGTGTATCTAATGTTGAAGATGTAGACATGATTCGGTAAGGATTGTCCTGCGAACTTCACCGAGAATGTACGAGACGGCTCGTAGATATGTATATCCCTCGTCGGATTTGACTCTACGGTTTAGTCTGTTAATCTCCCTTATCCTACAGCTTGACTTCGTGTTTTGCAGAATGGTTTGTATATCGAAATCTTGAGGAATGCCTTTGATTGTTCTTGTTCTCAACAAACGGAATGTAGAAATATGTGCATGTAAACCTTTGTTGCTAAGCTCCTGATTCTCAATTAAATTGTTTGCATCCGTTAAGGAGCTCATGCTGACTGAATTTTGTCCCCTTCCTATTTTGGATACTTCGCCTGTGCCTCTGGGAAATATATTAGTGATGATCCTACTTATATGTAGAGGATGCATGGATGTAGTGTTGGAATCTTTGATGTGAATTATATATGGAGGTTGATCCATCCTCGAGTACTTCTCGACTACCTTGACGTTTGAGGTTATAGAATTCGTGGCTTGCTTACCGGTTGCCTTGGTGCGCGCATCTAAAACTGTCAGAGATGGCTGCGCTGCTGACGACAAGGGCGCTTCCGCGACGTCCGCGCCACTCAAACTGCACGCCGCATCCGCTTGTTGTGCTGCGGCACTATCTGGGATAAAGTCACTAGATATATAAAGTACCGCAATCCATAAGACCAATGCTTTAGCGGATTGGAGTCAAAATGTCGTCGGAAAGTGTATATAGTGCACACTTTATGTCACTTATCTACACAATAAGTGTAGATCTCGTAATCCTATTGTATTGTACATAACCGTCAAACTGTTTGTGCGTAATAAAAGGCTACAGTTAAAATACTATTCAGCAATAAATGAAATGCCAGGTTGTTGTGTCGAAGGGTGTACAAACCGTACCGAAAAAGGATTTCGGACATTTCGCTTGCCAATAGGCAATAATAACATTAAAAGACGCGAAGAATGGTTGAGTTTGATTGGGAAGAACACATTGCCGGGACGAGCTGAAATTTGTGAGGTACAATCAAGTAGTTATAATCGCGTGTGAAACAGTTTGCAGTAATATTGCAGTAATATTCATCACATGGATTTTGCAGGTGCACTTTGGTGAGGACCAATTTGAAAAACAGCGACAGGATAAAAAAGCTGCCCCTTCCTTTTGCTAAACCAAATCTATTACAGAAACTCTTAGCAGAAAATGAAAATATAAAAAAGAAGTCCAAAAAAGTTAAATTGTCTAGTTGTGTCGAGGATTTAGAATTTAGTAAGTATAACAAAATACGAGAACACAGATATACGAAAGTTTATCAGAATCTAAAGCCTATCTTGATTAGCTGAACTGTTTTCGTATAAGTACATATATGTTACTGTAATGTAAGTTACTTAAATTTTAACATTTATAGATAAAGATGAACGCACTACGACAACGAATACAAGTGGAAATACTTCCCACATTGATATCGAGTGCAACAATACTAATACTGACATTGAAGTAAGAAAACCTGCTGAAACAGAAGAGTTAGACGTTACAAGACCTGAAACAACCAATTCTGAAGACATTTCATCTACGTGTACTCTACATGATAAAAATATATTAAACAGTCGAAGAAAATTGAAAGATTGAAGCGAACAGTGAAACAGATGAAACTGAAAAATCGTCTGTTGGAAAGAAAGCTTAAAGCAAAAGATGCAAGTTTTAGTAAAGTGTTCAACGAAGATCAAACATATTTTGTCACAAAAACTACAAAGAGGGGAGGCACATGGTGTTCAAATACCATAAATAAAGCTTTAAGAATGTATGTGGCCTGCGGTCGAAAAGGGTATGAGGAGTTGCGCCGGCAGAACTTGCCATACCCAAGTATCCGTACCTTACAACATCGCATTCAAGGCTTAAAATTTAAGCCAGGTACTTATGAAGAAGCATTGAATCTAATAAAAATAAAAGTTAGTATTAATAATAATAGGGGGGCTATGTTGATGGACAATTTTTTTGTTGATACTATGGTACTCATATTTATTTATAGCAAATATTTTACATTGCCTTATGGTAATAAGCAAATGGAAAATATTTGCATTTGCTTAAGTATTTGTTTATGTTTCGTAATGTAATTTCAGATACAAACGTTCCAAGAAAAACACGCTGTGCTGTTAATAGACGAAATATCTATACAACCGGGTTTGCAGTATGACAATTCTACTACTTCAGTTATAGGGCAACCTACAATGAAATTATCTGGCGGGTTTGATAGTAGCCATGAGAAGGCTTCACATAGCCTAGTATTTATGCTGTACGGAATTTCCACGAAATGGAAACAAACTATTGGCTATGAATTCACAGCGAATTCATTTTGCTCGCAAGAAATAGTGCAGAAGATTATAACAATAATTCAAAAGGCACATAATATTGGATTGATAATAAAAGTAATAATATCCGACATGGGACCGCTAAATAGGAGTTGGTGGAAGCTATTGAATATTACAGCTAGTAAATTTAGCAAAATTAGTAATTCTATTCAACATCCATGCAACGACCAAGATAGATTGTTTGTTATGGCAGATACTGTTCACGTATTTAATAATGTTGTGTGTTCTCTAAGATCAGGAAAAAATTTTTATTTAGACGAAATAATAGTGAAAAAGTTTAACTTGTCATATAACGAAATTTCTATTGTTCCTATTCGTGAAGTGTTTTATTTAGACCAAAAGGAGACGTTGAAACTGCGTCCACGTCTTACAGAACACTACCTAAATCCATCGCACTTCGAAAAAATGAATGTATGCTTTAAGTGTTGCAATGTTGAATAATAATGTCGCTGCAGCAATATTATATCATATAAGTCACGGTTGCATTGCTGATGTACATAAAACTACTGGCTGGTTCCTAACAGTAATATACAAATGATTCAAAATTATGACAAGTCGTTATGAGAAACTTGCACTATCTCATTATAATAAAACTGTATACAATGATCATATAATGTTTCTAAGAGATTTTATGGACATTGTGAGAGGAATCACAGTTGAGGGTGGTAAATGGCAACCATTTCAGAGTGGTTTATTATTGTGCACACAAACTGTTCTGGATGCACAAGTAGAATATTTAGAGAAATATAAATTTAACTACGAGGGCGGTTCAAATATGATCGAGACAAACGCTGTAGATGGCGCGCCAGTATGTTTTGAAGGTCGCGGCTTGAGTATGTGATAGCTGGGTCCCTTACGAACAGTGTGGCATAGTTTTCGTCGCGAACGCACGTTTCACGCGCGTGATACGACCATGAGTGAACGTCAAGTGCCGACCGCTGTTGCGCAACGTATTGTCATTCGTTTTTTGGTGTGGGAAGGCGTTAAAAACACGGAAATTCTTTGGCGTTTGCGAAATCAGTTCGGTAGTGAGTGCCTGAGTAAGTCTGCTGTGTTTAAATGGGCCAAAGCGTTCAAAGATGTCCGCGAAACCGTCAAGAATGAGCCGCATGATCGTCGACCGCGAACCAGCATCACACCAGTCAACATTCGCCGCGTAGAACAACTCATTTTGGAGGATCGTAGGATGAATGTTCGAAACATTTCGGCTGAACTTGGCATTAGTATTGTTAGTGTAGAGTCTATAAATAAAACTACAAAAGGTGTGATATCACGTAAAAAACTTACCTTTTTAAAAAAAAGGTAAAAAAA
>NW_011966550.1:7903-18928 GCF_000949405.1 Vollenhovia emeryi | reverse complement strand
CTGTATTTATATAATGTAGACAAAAACCTCTAATAATACTACGATTTCAATTTCATACCAAATATAGTTACGACAAAGAACAGCACTGTCCACCCTAATGTTGTTATAAAACCAATATAAACTTCCGAATCAGAAATGGAAGAATTTTTGTAAATGATTCCCCTGAAAGATTGGGAGGCCAATGTAGTTGGCCATATGTAGCTAATCCAGTCAAGCCATGTCGGCATTGCCTCTGTTGGCCAATAAGATCCTATAATTTTGTCAAATTTGTATATTAATAAAAATTCGATTAACGTAAGAAGATAATTATCCGCTGTATATTGGTCATGTTAATTTTGATATTTTTTATTTAAACGTTTTATATATTACTGTAGGTATACTGTTTATATATCATTACGTAATAAAAAACTAAATTTAAAATTAATATAATAACTAATTAAAGTGAGAGGTAATTTCCGAGAAACAGATAGAGTAAAGCCTCACCAGTCATTAATATTGTCGTTAAGAAATTTCCGATTGACAAGAATATGGCCGACGAAACAGTTGTGCAAAAGGCAGATATAACAAAACCTGCAAATGCATTAACACAAACAATCAAGGAAATTTTCATTAGATTCCGAATTGCTGCTGTACGCTTTTTGATATACAGAGTGGAGTACTCACCACACATCATTCCACAAAACGTGTTGAGAAAGAAAAGGAAGATTATAACCAATATCGATCCTTTACATTCCAAACCCCATACAGGGAAGACTAAGAGAATTATCGTAATGGACTGGATAATTGTGATGATGCTCTCAACAACAATGTGAGACAGCAGAATTTCTTTTGCTTTAACCCCTATCACGTATTTACAATATGTTCACATTAATGTCATAAAATATACAAAGGCAAAGAAATATTCGTAAACTCTATTTCGTAGTGTCATTAAAAAATTAATACCTTGAACTAAGCTTCGATTCCAGACACCCTCCTCTCGATCTGTGATTATCAAGATGGAAGAGACAACATTGCCCATATTGAAGGCTACTCTGCAAAAACATATTACAATACTATAAGTAGTTTAGTAGATTAAGTTTATTTATTATGTTGGCATGACTTTTTCTTACACTGATAGAATTGATGGTATCACGAAGTCTATATACTTTAAATCAGTAGTACCATATATAGGATCTTCAAACTGAAAAGGATAGAAAATTGAATTTTCTTCGTAGTGTTACGCAAGGTATACGGAGAGAGAAAGAAAAATGGAAAGAGATTTACTTATAAAATTGAAAGTTATAAAATATACTGACTCGTATCGGCGGAGTGGCTACTTTTGGCAAATATTTACAGTCACTCATGATAGCCTTGAAAACGTCTAGAAACCATTCAAATAGATGCTTCTGTAGAAAAAGTCCTATTTGTAGCTCTGTGACAAAAGCCATTATAAATTTAAACATTTGTAACAAATTTATTATTTTACATGTCGTTCGTGTCAAAATATTTAGTACGTGCAATTGTTTTAATCTTTCAAATTCCTTTTTGTGTAGTTTTTTAAATAATAAAACTTTCTATTTAAATACATTCCTCTACGTACGCGCGCGACCGCCCGCGCGTGTTTGTGTATGTGTGTAGATACATACACGTATACAAATTAATAAAATTTCTTAACTATTTGTAGAATGCTCTGTACATCATATAGCGTACCGCTCATATCACGGAAAACTTGAATCTGACTAGCAAGAAGATCGGAATCCTTCGCGAAAGTAACATGTTCCACTCGTATTTTTAAAGCTTCAGAAAAATTATGATGAAAATATATTATACCATGAAGTTCTCCTCTTTGAACATCATATTTCGCCTCTGAAATATTGTTATAGTACTTCTGAAAACACAATATAATTAATGAGAATCATCAATAAACGTGTTAATGATAATTAATCGGTTTCCATTAATTTATATTGAATAAAATTTTTCCAATGTGTATCGGAATAAATAGGTGACAGACAAATGGATACCGAGAATACAGATAGTGCCATTTTAACCATATACATTAAAGACATCCGTGCGCGCTACATTATATTTATGTGTCGTGTCTTTTGTATATTGATATTTCTAGTCCTAGGACTTTCGAGTGTGCTTTGTTCTGTATTTACTCTCGGCAACAGTGCGTTAGCCGAGTGAAGCCGTTAGTGGAAAGCCTACCCGTGCAAAACGTTAGAGTAAGCTCTTGTGATTGAAACATAAATTTGTTCGTCTTGCATGTGTGGTAAGAGCAATAAAGAGCGTCCACATACGCTCTGACAATGAGTAGGCATTTTGCAAGCTTATTTGATCCTACTTTAATATACATATTGTATGTACAACATCATTAAATAACTATGTTACATGATTAATTTTTAAATTTTTACACCTGTGTCACAATGGAGTCGTCCAAATTGTTCAGAAATCTACAACTGAGGTTGCTGAAGTGACAGCTGATTTCATCATTCCAAATATTGCCAAAGTTGCTGCTGTCGCAATTGCCAGCTTCATCGTTAACAATCCCGATATTCAAGTTCTTTGGATCATCGCCAATTGCCAAAAGTAACACAGCCCATGAGAATATCGGTATTAATATCGCAAAAATTACTATTCTGAAAGAATTTTTATTAGTTTTATGAAATTTGCAATTGGTAAAAACTAAAAATATTAAAATATAACCTCTAGCTCGTTATTCAATGACAATTTAGTACTACACAAGTATATTGAAGGAAACATTTGAAAAGGCAACATTCGAATTTGAAACAATTTTCAATTTTGTTTTGTTGACAAGAGCGTCCCTTCTGCATTATTGATAAGTTATGATGAATACTTACGAGTAATCACGGGTAAATTGGATGCTGTTCTTCACAAATAGAGCTTTGAACCTTCTTAATCGTGAAACTTGTCTTTTCGAAACCGTTTTGTTTCCCTTAATAATTTGACTTATTAGTGTCTTAAAATGATATAGATTTGCAAAGCTCTTTATAACAATAAAAATCGTACATACTTGTAGTTGTTCATATTTGTTTCGATCGTGATTAAAGGCATCGCCACCAGTGTCTTCCATATTGGATCCCTGATCTTCAGTTAAAGTGACTGCATTATTCTGTGCCTCGCACAATTTCAGGAAAATTTCATCCAATGACGAGGATTGAAATTTCTCCAGTAATTTTTGCGGCGCCGATTCAGCTAACAATTTACCATGTCTCATTAAACTGACCTGCGTATCATCCACAATATACAATATTATGCACGATCAAATTTGTAACATTTACAATTAGGAAGAACACAGCGTTCTCGAAAAGAAGAAATAGTTCTTGCTTCAGAAGAAAACCTAGCTTATATAGGAATTTCAGCGACTTCTTTATATAAACAACTAATTTTTAACTCGGTCCTTTAAGATATAAATCAATTTGAAACATAAACGCCATTTAGGACCTGGCATAAGTGGTGGCCAATTAAATTACTAACAAGTAAAACTACCCAACTGATACTCACCGATTTGAATGAAACTTAACATACTTATTAAATACCGAAAAATATTAAATACTTGTTTTTTTGTTTCGGCTAAATACGTTTTTTAGAGGTAGAAAGGACTCCTCAACCCCTGGAGGTGGAAACGGTTATGGCTAATTATTTCTGAAGCGATACTTTTTCTGAAAAACGTGCTTAGGACCAAAATTGTAGAATTCAAAGTGATGCACTTGATGGCGACCTTGAAGTCGACCTTGAGGTCGATTTTCAAGGTCATTTGAAAATTATTTCATGTTTTTCAAAGGGAGTAATTTACTTTTCATCCCGAGAATCGATAGAGCGTAAAATTTTACATTCAGAACGTTGGTGATTTGTAAATAAAACAAGCTTCTGCAATTTAAAATTGTTCATTGTTCCAACCAATTAAGGCAATATCAGTCAATAATTCGATCAATAAAGGAATTAAAAGTTAATTATTCATGAAAATAAGGCAAGATGTGATCGAGATCCAGCCAGTGAAGGCAAGATGTGATCGAGATCCAGCCACTGAAGGCCAGATGTGATCGAGATCCAGCCAGTAATGGCCAGATGTGATCGAGATCCAGCCAGTGAAGGCACAAGATGTGATCGAGATACAGCCAGTGAAGGCAAGATTTCATAATTTCTTTTCATAGTCCGAGTATAAATTCCATGATAATTGGTATTATTCTTTATATTCATGGCAATAACGAGGAATAGCTTTATCTTTTATCGCAAAAAATGCTCCATACACAGACTATGAAAAGAAATTATGAAATCTTGCCTTCACTGGCTGGATCTCGATCACATCTTGTGCCTCCACTGGCTGGATCTCGATCACATCTGGCCTTCACTGGCTGGATCTCGATCACATCTTGCCTTCACTGACTGGATCTCGATCACATCTGGCCTTCACTGGCTGGATCTCGATCACATCTTGCCTTATTTTCATGAATAATTAACTTTTAATTCCTTTATTGATCGAATTATTGACTGATATTGCCTTAATTGGTTGGATCAATGAACAATTTTAAATTGCAAAAGCTTGTTTTATTTACAAATCACCAACGTTCTGAATGTAAAATTTTACGCTCTATCGATTCTCAGAATGAAAAGTAAATTACTCCCTTTGAAAAACATGAAATGATTTTTAAATGACCTTGAAAATCGACCTCAAGGACGACTTCAAGGTCGCCATCAAGTGCATCACTTTGCTTTCTACAACTTTGGTCCTAAGCACTTTTTTCAGAAAATGTATCGTTTCAGAAATAATTAGCCATAACCGTTTCCACCTCCAGGGGTTGAGGGGTGCTTTCTACCCCTAAAAAGCGTATTTAGCCGAAACAAAAAAACACGTATTTAATATTTTTCGATGTTTAATAAGTATGTTAAGTTTCATTCAAATCGGTGAGTATCAGTTGGGTAGTGTTACTTGTAAGTGAATTCATATACCGTCTTTTTCAATCCTGTCCTGCGTGCCGGATTGAGAGAGGTCCCAGTTTCGAATCTGGCTGAGGTAATATGTTTTACAATAAGAATTTTAATTCACTACAGGGAAGAGTTAACGTAATAATGCTAAGTATAGCATTAAAATTAGCCTAGTTTACATTGTGCACTTAATATGAATAACAAATAGTAACAACTAGTAAACTGGTTCACGCATTGGCCGATCAGTTCAAGTACAGTTGTACTCTATTTCATATCAAGTGCACGATGTAAACCAGGCCATAAAAACATTTCTCCAAAATTTTTGGCGCTTTCTTTAAAACGAAATTCGCTATTTTTTAAATACAGTCGTAAATATTATTAAGACAAATCTAATGGCGACTCACTGTATTAGCCTGTTTAGCCTCTTCGATATAATGCGTCGTCATCAATACGGTGGTGCCTTCCTCCTGTGTTAGTTTGATCAGATAAGCCCAAATGCTGTAAAAATGAACGTCCAAACATTTTCTTAAAATTTTGTGCTTATCACGTCTAAAAAGGAGCCAATTCTACTTGCTTGTCTCTCAAAATTGGGTCCAAACCTACGGTGGGTTCATCGAGAATTAGAAATTCGGGCTTATGCATCAATGCGGCGACAAAGGAAACCCTTCTTCGTTGACCTCCACTCATGTTCTTCACCAACTGATTTGCTGGAGGCAGTTGGAACAATTCCGAGAAAAACCTATGTCTCGTTTCTTGGAAATAACATGGATAAACTGGGGTTGTTTAAAATTGACATAGTAGAATATCTTTCGAGCAAGACAAAATTAGAACCGCTTGAAAGACTTACTTAAAAGTAAAAGTAAAACTTGTCAGAATTTACATGATATTTTGCGCGCAACAACTACAAGTTTTCTTATCCCATGTACCTATTCGGTATCTTACCGATCTCCTTATCGTCAAGCCCATTGATCCTGCCGAAGTAATAAAGAGCATCGCTTGTAGAAAACAGTTCGACTAAAGAGGTATCCTGCGGCATATAACCCACCCGAGGCCCTGGAATTCCGCAGCCCACACTGTCTGGAGATCCCCCCAAGACCCACATCTCTCCACTGTCGAGATAACGTAATCCGACGATACAGGACAACAGGGTTGTCTTGCCACATCCGCTGGCCCCCAACAGCGTGTATCTGTTTGATGAAAATATTTCGTTTACGAGATACTGCTTGGGCCTATGTAAATTTTAGTATATAGTATGTTACATTACACAAAAATTTTTAATAATTGGAATACTATTGCAACAGCAAAATCCGGAGACTAAATAAAGTAAAAAAAGTCCTGTACTACTTTTCCCTCCGACAAACAGTTATTGAGATATCATAAGCTAAATATTGAAAAAGTTATGAATTTTCTCTTGAATATCTCAAAAAGTATTAAGCAAATAAAAAATGTTTCAGACAAAAGTTCATATTAATTGGTAGAATAAGTTAGTATATTAAACCATAAGGATTTTATTTAAAAAATTGAAGATGACCTTCACGTAATCTTCAAGCAACAACTTTTGCTGAGGTCATTTTTTGCTAGCCGTCTTCCCCAAAAAGATATATGCGTGGATCATTTAAAATGTGACACCCTATAAACCATTCCCTAAAGAGGTTGCTATTTTACAAACGATGACAATGTAAGCAATTGATGAAGGTATGCGTGAAAGAGCGTGATGACAGACAGTTCAGGCAACTTCTATCAAAAGATGAAGAAAGTAGTATCAGTTATCCATAAATGACATGTTAGATGTAGGTTCAGGTTTGTGGAACAATATTTAAATTTGCACAAGTAATCTGAAGTATTATATTAATCAGTAGCAATTCAATCTTCACTGCATTGTTTTCTTCCTTATAGCGAGCATCTGGGATTCTTTTGATAAACTCGTGACATTTACGTGCAACCTTATTCGTCTAAACGGAAATTAATAGGAAGACGAATAATGTTTTGTGTTGACAAGACAAAGAATGGTTACATACACGGAACCGTTTGAAACCGTCATATTCAATCCGTCGAGCACCAACTCTTCTTTCCCATAACGCTTCACAGCGTTCTTTACAACCACAATGTTTTGCTGCAACATTCTGCGTCTGCGAATTGGTGATGTCAGTCCTATCAAACTGTAACAAATGTTGTTTTAGTGATTAGTTTTTTAAAAAGTAGTAAGAATAGAATTCACTAGTCATTTTTAATAGGAAAACATTTTTTGGAATATTTTATTTTATTTTTTAATTGTAATTTATGTTATTACACATTGACTATTTTATTGCTTTCCGACGCACTGTTGGTATTGGTTTATACAATGCCTTGCCTACGCCTTTATATATAGGGTAGACCGAGGCGAATCGGATCACTTTTTTTTTAGAATAAAAAAAACATACTAAAGTGTAACATATGTCTTTTTTGTTGACGAAATGGTAATCAGTAACTAATCATCTATGCAATAAACATTTTAAAACTTAAAACATTCATAAATTCTCTTAATTAGTAATTAAAAACTAAAAAGATAAAAATATCCGAATCGCCCCAATTTTCGGGGCGAATCGGATCGTACATAACATGTCAACTAAATTTGAAGTTTCTTAACACAATAGCTTTAGAATCATTAACAAATTTTAAATAATAAATAATTTAAATCAATTTTCATTATTGGCACATAAATCACATATGTACGATCCTTTTTTCCCTTCCATATTAGTGCATTTTTCATGGCACCATTCTTCGCATGAATTCAATTCGCACTGAATCCAATCCTCTGATGGTGGATGAATGAATATTTCGGAACAGTAAATACAGTGCCACTCTCTCTGTTTTGCTGAAGAACTCTTAATGTTTCAAATTATTTATTTTTTATTTATTTATTTATTTATTTTGTTTTTATTACTATTATTACTATTTTATTACTATTATTACTACGTAAAAAATTTTTATTTATTTAATATTTATTTAATTAATTATATATTAAGTAAAGATACTCTTCTTTGTAAGCTTGTGTACGGTAATTCGAAAATCTCAGCAGTTCGACATAAAGTTAACTGTTTGGCCAGGACTTTATTTGCAGCCTCTATCATTTTTTCTTGAGACTATTAATTCTCCCGCCTCAGTCTATCTTTTGTACGTGCAAACCATCTACAATGAAATAAATATGAATCAATAACCTCAAACATGTAATAAATCAGTTTAAAATAGTGATCCGCTTCGCCCCCGATGACATGATCCGATTAGCCCCATAGTGAGGACTTTTGAAATAAATATTTTAGATATTAACCTCTAAGATCATACTTAAAAGTGAATCGGTTCCCTAAAATAAACACCTTGCTTAACAATATAAGCCATTAAATTCGAAGTTTTAACACAAATCCTTAATATGACACAAATAAATCGTTAGTACCTATCTTAGATGAGCGCCAAAACTGCAACACACACAAACGTCCGAGTCGCTGACGAGCGACGCCGACAGTGATGTACAAGCGGGATCAGAGGACTATCTATGTCGGGTGGTGCGGGGCGAGAGGGGGGGCGTAAAAAACCAGTTGGGTGCGTTCCGTGTCAATGCGATATTTAAAATATCAACAGATTTCTTATTTTGATCCGATTCGCCCTGTGATCCGATTCGCCTCGGTCTACCCTACTCTTTGAACGTCAATCAGTGCATTATCACTGAAAACAGTTGTATGTCACTGAATTATTCACTCCTTTGAAAACATATCGGCTGGACTTTATTTAAACCAATTAAGCGGAGACTTTATCGGTAGTGCTTGAAAATAGGCGTAAAGCGGGGAGCACACACTTTTGCATAAGTGCGTAAGCATATGCATAACGAATTTGATTGGTCTATAAGCAAATGCATAAGGAAATGGACCAATCAAATTCGTTATGCATTTATGCAAAAGAGTGTGCTCCCCGCTTAACGCGTTTGAAAATAGACGGCCGGCTAAACGGGAATCGCAATCGTCAGCAATTCCTTTCTGATTGGTCCAGAGACAATCGTAGACGCAAACGCGAACGCAGACGCTTAACGTTTAATGGTCTCTGCATTTCAAAATTGATATAAAACATAAACGAAAGTATACTTGTTTCTTTTTATTTCCAGGCCCTTCCACCGATTTAATTAATCACGAGAACACCATATTAATGAAACAATATCATGTTTTACCACGTTACAATAAGATATTCGCAAATTTTCCAACATGTGCACTTTTTTATAATTAATAATACATTAATTGTATACATGTACGTATTGTATACAAAGAGAATGTGTAACGTGTATGTTATACATTCTATGTGTCAGAAATCTAGAATCTTGAAATTATTATACGATTATTACAGACATTCTTTATGGAGCTTATTTACAAGTAGATACGTTTAATAAATGGACGTAACACTCTCTACTAGTACTCGATGACTACTCGATAACGCGGTTTTGCTCCGATCGACCTTCACGGAGAAAAATAATTTGCTGATACAGCAGATTTTTTGCTATTGTAGCAAAATCTGTTCGTTATTATATGGACAACAAGAAGATTTGTTACAAATACTAATCGCAATTTGCTGGATATAATTTGCTGGATTAACAAATTATCCCGAGCAGACATTTTAGTAGGGTTTTGTTGCTCCTTACAGTTTTTAATATGGGGTGGGGTATCAATAGGCTTCCTATTAAAAAATTCACTTTGTAACTAATTGTTAAATTGTGTGAAATTGTGTTAAATCACATAGTCATCAAAAGTATATTCAGGTTATTGAGGTCTATCCATGATCCAGACAACTCGCTCTCGCATCATATCGGCTCACCTTTTATACTGATACGGGACGATTTTTACTTACGAGAAAGACGCGCGGTCGCCACGTCGCGGCAGTATGTGGTACTAGTGCTATCTATTCAGGAGGGAATCAGGCGTATCGGGATTTCGTTGTGACAACAAATGTATTTGCTAAGAATATATTATTTTGCTTCAGTAGCAAATTTATGTGATTGTAATTACAAATACACTCAGCAAATTTTGTTCTATTCTCGCAACAAAATAGATTTTGCTATAATGACGAATAATTCGTAAAATTAGTTCTATCAACTAAATTTTATTGCTATTACTACGCATATGCAGTAGCAACGGCGATTTTGCTATCACAGCAAAATTATTTTTTTCCGTGTACGTGTATCTTTTTCTTTTTATCTGCATAAACAGAATTTACGTAACATTTGATAAAACATTTAAGATTCTTAACTCTTCTGTTCTACAATTTAAATAAAGCATCGCTTTGCGTGAGGGTATACAGGGTGTATTCTAATTCGCGCCCACCATTTATATAGTGATATTTCTCATGAAAAACTGAGTCGAAGAGTCCCGAACCATTTTTTCGAGTCACGCCTCACAAAGTAGTTATTATTATTTAAAAATTAGCGAATCCGCATCGCTTTTTAAACGGACGCACGTTCGTGAGCCACGCGTCTACTAGTGTGCGTGAGTGAGTCGCCGCGCGTCTCAGCATTGCCACGGCCGCGTTCACGTAGCTCCGAAATAATCAATAATTACTTTTTGCAATGAGCATGATATTTTCTACCCAGGAAGCACCTTTTTAGATTACAATTTGATATTAGTTGTACTTTCACATAAGAAAATTGTAAAATGAAATAACTGTCAAGAGTGCCCCCCGTTCCGCCGTCATCCGAGTTCCGATTTGACCAAGATGGTTTTTTAAGTTAATTCTTTTCACTATCGAAAATAAAATTTTAAATCTCCAAGAATTCTTTTAATTATCAATTTTAATATTAATAAAAACGTTTTAATAATATCTTTATGCAAAAATGGACATAAAAATGGATTGAAATATTTTTTAATCAGAACTGTTACCCTCTTACTGTTAACACTGTTGCGGTCATTATCTTCTTTTACTTTATTTAATTTTTTACACTTACACTTATCGGTGAAAAGAACTTTTCACACTTATACTTATCGGTCGCAGCAAAATAAATACAATCTTTCTCCTTTCTACTTTTCTGCCTTATTAGAGAAAAATTAAATAAAGTAAAAGAAGATAATGGCCGCAACAGTGTTAACG
>NW_011966550.1:0-5824 GCF_000949405.1 Vollenhovia emeryi | reverse complement strand
AATCAGAATTTTATAGTAATATACAGAAACATTTATTTAAAAATCGAGAAGCTGAAGATATTTTTATACATAGACATAATTTACGTAACGCTTTTAAAATCATGATATTTAATAATGTATTATATAAACTTATACATTTTATATGGAAAATTAACAATCTTTTAAACATATTTGTTTTATGTAATTCATGTATGTTAATAACTAAAATTAATCTTATCTACTTTTAAAGTTCTGTGTACAGAAATGAATACTATTTGCCCTATATAAAAGAGAAATATTTATTCTATAATTAACAGAATTTACTTTTCACAAAAATAATCTCCTACGGAAATATTATAAATTTTTATGATATACCTACTAATAATTTTATTATTGATACTGGCATTAATAGTAACATTACTATTGGCTTGGCATTTATATTTCTTTTTTTCATATTTCTATCAGTCATGTAACCCTCTTGCGAGGCACTTGTACACGCGAGAGAACTCAGAGCTTACAAAGACTTTAATCCGACGTTACACTAGACGTTTTCCCATCCACTTATCCTGCAGTGAGAAAGCTAAAAACGATTATAAGTTAGCACGGGACTGGCTTCAATAGCACTCGCCATTGCTAGAAGCGGAATAAATACTTTGTCAGGCGAGAAGGGGTCAAAAAGGGGCAACCCTCGACCTTCTGCTACCAACAGATAATAACTTTGAATCCCCAACGACCCCTCCCCCGTCTTAAGACGCCCGACTGTCCTCTGTCGAAGCTTGAACTTCTCGGGAACTTCGAGCCTTAGTCGACTAGCTAGAGTAGAGATAGGTACATCCGGAACTTTTGGTGAGAATGCGAGTCCAGTTAAAACGACGAATTCTCGGTTTCGAAGAAATCTAATTCTGTAGACGTTATAAGCCTCATCTAATCCTTGCGCGTTCCCAGTCGTTTATAAATATTGCTTCGCTTGATACGACTGAATTATCATCTGCAATGTTATATTATGGTATAATGCATATCTATAAAATCTTACTATTTTAAAAAGGGCACCAAAAAGGGCGCCAAATACACACGCAGCCCGAAACATTGTTGTAAATATTTAATATTTAGACGAAAGATTCATGACTTTTTACCGATTTCTCTCACAGTTCGATCAAAGTTCTTCGCCTAGGAGTTCTTTGACTCGGAAATCATTCTTCATTTAATTGGAAAATTATGGCTAAAAAGCTTTCGAAGAATTACTGTGTATACAAGTCCATACATTAAATACACATCACTGAAAGTGTATTCCATTTTGATATGCAGATTGTATAGCTTTTTGTTTTCAATAAAAATAAGCTTGTTTTGTTTTCAAAGTTCTACATGAATAAACGTTACTAGGCAACGATGATGTTATACCATAGTATAAAACTTTCGAAAATTTGAATAAAACCTATTTAAAATCTAGAGATTTATAAAAGATATTTTCATTACTTTATGTGGTCAATTCTTCTGTTACGTCCTGTGGACTCCACGATTTCTCTCTTTCAAAAACCATAAGAAACATGTTTTTCTTCACTTGGAAACTACAATTTTAGAAATCAGGGGATATCGACTAGCCAACGCACGAGTCCCTTCCCCACTAAAAATTGATTGTCAGAGTTTCACTTTTCGAAACTCGAAACGTAAAGTGCTCTGATTGTTGCTGGTCGATAGCCGTTGATATAATAAAAAGGGGAGAAATAACAGACAGGATGGGATCAGGTCCCTTCAGACGGCAGTTTCGAAATTCAGATTTCCAAAATATTATACTTAAGTACGATCCGAGACACTAAAAGGGGATTCAAAAAAAGATATGTTGACCAAAAACTTGACCCAAAAGTGAAACTCGATTTTTCGAAAGTCGGATTTTTCGAAAGTCGCTGAAGGAAATGATGTCCATAAATAAA
The DNA here is from genome assembly GCF_000949405.1 of Vollenhovia emeryi. Classification (NCBI taxonomy): domain Eukaryota; kingdom Metazoa; phylum Arthropoda; class Insecta; order Hymenoptera; family Formicidae; genus Vollenhovia; species Vollenhovia emeryi. The sequence continues at coordinate 3,917 of NW_011966550.1, read as the reverse complement.
TATCAAAGGGCGACAACGACTTAATGGTCGGGTTGCCAATAAGAAAGACAACTCCTTGACACCTCCCAATAGTCCACCAATGAAGAACCAAAATCCAAAATCTCCTTCCACGTCCCATGACCAAGATCCACCCCCGAAAAATTGTATATAAACCCGGAGCCTGCTGGCTCAGACTCTTTGGCTGTTCCCGACTCCACTAGTGCAGTTATCTCCGTACCTCGCGATTTCAATTCGATTTAACTCAGTTACTACTCCGTGCAACTAAAAAACTGTGCGCGATTTCGGCCGACGGACCACCAATCTGAGCCAGCCGCCTTCAAACCATTTACCAGACGTAATCCACCATCGATCTCAATCAGTAGTAAGTCACACGTTTTCTTTTCCTTTCATTTTGTTTCGGCTCGACGACCTCCTTTCCCCCTATTATTTTTTATTTTTTTATTCTGAGGGACCTTCGCTAGAGATTTTAACTATCTCGTCCATCCTCTTGCGAACTAACTCCAAAAATATCCACTCACTAAAAATTCGTTTTGTGCCCCTGGATTCCGCTTTAGCGTGAATCCGACACGATTCGAAGATCTCCATCCTACGAGAATTCGTTTTGTGCCCCTGGATTCCGCTTTTAGTGCGAATCCGATACGACTCGCTTTCTCTTCTAAACCCTCATCCTGAAATTATCCACTCATAAATTATTAATAAACAAAAACTCTAGCCGTCCTCCCTAACTCGATTCATTTTAGTGGACTCACGGGATCCACATCCAAAGCCCAGGCGGAAGTCGCGAGCCGTAGTAAAGAGAAGGAGGAATCGGAGGAATCGGCGCGCGCGTCTATTAGCCGCGCAAAATCATATTCAGGAACAACCCGATCCACCCGTTCAAAACTGCGACTCCTCTCCTCCCTCTTCCCCCCTCTGTGCTCGTCCCGACCGTCAGACCGAGGACCCTCCACCCTCTTCTTCCTCTCCACGAGATCCTCCTCCCTACCTGTGCGAGCCTGAATCCTCTCACTCCGAACTCCCGGATTTCGATAATAGGCCTCCGTCCCCTGCCTCTTCGATCTCTAGTATAGAGATCATCGAGGAATTCGAACCTCCTTCTCTCACTCGCCCACGGATTACATTCGAGCAATTTTATAACTTAATCCGCGAAATTCCTCCTCGCACCCGTCCTCTCCCACCAGGGACCTTCACCATAGGCCCTGAAATTTTAGACATCCCTGAACTCCTTGACAGAGTTCGCTCCAATCCTCCTGATAGATTCATCCCGGTCTATATTCCCGGAGAGAGGTACCCCAGGCCCGTATCCATCCTTTTCCCCCCTTCTTCCACTATTATAAAAAACCACAAATAAATCCCTCACACCCCTACACATATAAATACGCACACAATCACATCCGCAATGTGTAAAAATCCGACAATCCAATGTACATATAGCGTTAACACAATTTAATGTACCTGTAAATAACACCTAGTGAAAAATCTTCTGTTTGTTAAAATTATCCCTTTTAGTTGGTTAAAATTAGCTTTTATTTTATTTTATTTTTTCTCTCTAAATAAAATGTCAAGTAAAAACCTTCTAGTGTAATGGCTGCTCTAATAATATGTTTAGTTAAAATTATCTTTTTTTATTTCTAATGTAATGTCTAGATATAGACAAATCGTAAATATAATGTTATGTTAAACCTATCTCTTTCTCATTTATTTTATTTCTAATTTTTATTTTATTTCTCTTATTCCTCACCCCCTTCGTTCCCCTTTGAGAGTGCACAAGGTCCGTCCCAGGGTAATAGGGATTAATTTCCTTGACCTAAAATTAGGACCTGCGATCGCACCGCTCTTGAAAAGAGTCATAGTGTCCTCGCGGATATTGACCTTTTTAGAGCCTTTGGAAAGTGCGTTCGGCTCGCTTCCACGCGCCTTCGAGCGTGTTAGCGAGACATTGAAACTTGCTAGTTGCGTCATTCCATACCTCCACATTCCAAGAGGTTTTGACGTAACACTTCACGCAGTACGTTCTGTCCGTATCTTTCCGTAATAAAAGATGACGTACACTCTACTAAAAAAATTAAGGTGGGAAAGATGCCTATTATACACTGCTCAAAAGAACTAATTTAACTTATATTTCAGAAAGTTATAATCTTATGTTGGTTCCTTGCTAGCCTTTGCATCGTTTACGTATTATTTGTAATAGTAATTTACAAGCGACACGTATCCATTCTAGTTTCTGCTATTTATGTAGCACTACACAGAATATTTTGGGCAATAGGTATAACAGGGATTGTGATAGCGTGCTCCACTAAACACGGAGGTTTGTTCATTTACTAATATATAAATTCTTATTAAATTAACATTGTTTCAATGTAATGGCAGTTTATTACATTTCAAGTTGCATCTTATATAATAGTTTCGAAACATGTCATTTTCTTATTGTACGTTGGTTTTTGTTCTAGGTATTGTTAATCGGTTCCTGTCATTAAAAACATGGATCCCTCTTAGCAGACTCACGTACTGCGCTTTTCTTTTAAATCCGATTATCATACAATCGATTCAATTATACAGTGAGACGCCAATGCATTTTGAATGTCTGTCTTTAGTAAGTATATGAAAGAATGAATATATGATAAATGTATACGAATATGAATTTGAGTATTAACAGAAGAATATGCTAAAAAGTTTATTAATTTTCTTTAACTTTGTCCCCAGGTTGTTATGGCTGCGGGATATATTACAATCATTTTTCCTTGCTCTTACGTGTTGTCTGTGATGGTGGAGATACCATGTATTTCATTAATTAATGAGCTTACTGTTGGGGATTATCAATCGGCGCCCTGTTGGATAATCTCCTCACACAATAATCGGGCGCGTTCAAGTCAACAGTTTTAGGTATATATCCTTTAGGCATATTGCTTATCTTTTGTGTACCTATGTTTTTCTTCCCACGAGAGCTGCATTCTCAGCTACTTTCTTTTAGGTTTTTGTACGCTAAAATAAGGGCTCAGTTCTTTTGATCTACGTTTGAGTGTTCTCTCCGTACTAACTCTTGTGCTAACATTTACCCAATTTGGTAATATGATATGAAAATAAATACTGTATTTTTATACATATAGGAATATGTAATACTAGCTTTTGAGCCCGCGCTTCGCGCGGGCTCAAAAGCTAGTAAAAGCATGAATCAGATTAGATTTTAGATCAATAACAATGAATCCTGTGCCATTGCATAGTCCTTTCTTGGTATAAAAATTCCTTAATAGAATAATTGTAGCACTTATTTTTATTTTGAGTCGATGAACTGGCATTCCAGAGGGTGTCACAGATTTTAAAAACTCAGTCGGGAAATTCTTCTCCGAAAAATTTGCAACATTTTGTACCGATTTCACAAAAATCGGACCATAATTTCCCTGTACATGGAGACCTCGAAACTGATTTTGAAATTTTTTTATTTTTTGGGGTATTTTGTCTTTTCCAGTAATTTTATACAACAAAATACAATTATAAACAAAAAGAGTGAATGCGTGGGTGGGTGCGCCATCTCCGTTTGGAAAATTTAGAGATCGATTTCAAGAAGATCGGTCCAAAAATGACTGATTTACTCGCGGACAAACAAACAGTTTGAATGCGTGGGTGGGTGCGTGGGTGAGCAAAAATTAAAAAAACCCTCTTAGCAGTCTTTCCCGAAAATATTGGAAAATTTCATGACCGGTTGCAAGAAGATCGGTCCACAAATGCAGGAGGAGTTCGCGGTCAAACAAACAAAAAGAGTGAATGCGTGGGTGGGTGCGTGGGTGGGCAAAACTTTAAAAACCCCTCTTAGCAGTCTTTCCCGAAAAATTTGGAAAATTTCAAGACCATTTGCAAGAAGATCGGTCCACAAATGTAAAAGGGATTCGTGGTCAAACAAACAAACAGTGTGAATGCGT
>NW_011966549.1:8869-18811 GCF_000949405.1 Vollenhovia emeryi | reverse complement strand
ATTATGTCCATGGACGTATGGTAGTAAAATGAACGTAAAACGGACGTCCATAAGATGTACGGTGCTATTTGGGTAGACTTATTCTTCTCTTCAGTCATTGTCGCCTGATACATTTTTACTTTTTACTGGAGAGAATCCTTCAATTCTTGTTCATCGTTAAAAATTAATGCAAATTAATAGATTTTTAATACAAATGTGTACTATTAATAAAATTATCGTAAATCATCTTTTTAATCAATTATTTTAATCGTTAAAATTAACAGATGATTTCTTTACAAAAAGACGTACACGTTGGCCAAGAGTGGACACCTATCATTCTTTTTATTTTTTCTATCATTTTAATTATTTTATTAAGACACTAGCATGCTCCGCGGCTTCGCTCGCGGGCTTTCGCGTGGCACACACACGCACACGCACACGCACACGCACACGCACACGCACACGCACACGCACACGCACACGCACACGCACACACGCGCGCACATACACACACACACACACACACACACCCATATATACATGGTGTTTAATAAAAATCTCACCAATTTCAAAATAGTACTTAATTGGTTTAAACTTAGATATTAAATTTATTTGCTGCGTTTCAAAATTCGCAATAATTATCGAGTAATTAATTTATACATCTAAGCGAATGAGGACGTATAATACGGTACATCGTTCTTCGAAACCATGTAATATTATCGATTGATTTGCTTTAGCCTTAGCCACGCGCGAAATACAACGCTTTTAGTAAAAACACTGATCTCCTCCGGTTGCGCGGAACGGGCGGCGAGCGTTGCGGCCAGCGCGAGCGACGGGCGACCCGAGACATAAACATATTTCCCTCAAAAATTATTTATTCTCCTTTTTTCTTTAAATTTTTTCTATTTTATGAAAATGAGGCGCTATCATTTCCTCATCACCTTGCGGTAGATAGCAAGGTGCATTTTTTTTATAGTGGTTTCCCCAGTATGCCTAATCTACTCTTATAATTCAATGCCTAAATTGTTCGCCTTCTGCGCTCTCATTCGCTTATACATTAAAATTATTTTTTTTCATAACTATTGCGAATTTTGCTATACGTTATAAGACTTTTCTATTCAGTTTGCCTTGCTTTATCTACCCTCTATGGGACACCCGGCAATTTAAAGTTATTTATGTTTTTCAAAAATTTTCGAAAAAGAATAAAACATTTTTTATTTATTTTTGCTTTAATCAATGAAATATATGGTGTGTAGTCTTTTTATACACGTTATTCCACAATTTTTGTTAGAATAAAGTGTGTGTGTGTGTGTGTGTGTGTGTGTGTGTGTGTGTGTGTGCGTGTGCAGACGCGTGTGTGTTTCTCTTTGCCAATAAAATAAAGTATGTGTGCGTGTGCGTGTGCGTGCGCGAGTGTTTGTGTGTGTCCAAAATAATATTGTTAATTTTCTTGTGATCATTTGCGCATGCGCAAATGTATTCAATGCGCAGTTCACAGGTGCGCAATGTCTATAATAGGATCATTTGCACATGCGCAGTCCGCAGTGTGTGATCATTTGCGCATGCGCAGTCCCCAGGTGCGCAATGTCTATAATATATAGCCTAAGACACTCCCGAGATGATAAGGAAACATGTGTTAAAATTTCAATTCAATCGGTCCATTGGTTTCGGAGATTACCGGACACAAACAATCAAACCGACAAACTCTGTCTCTTTATAATAGTAAGTATAGATAAGTATAGATATAGATGGTAGTGTCTCATGCATAAAACAGACACGAGATGATATACAGGGTGTATTCTAATTCGCGCCCACTATTTATATAGTGATATTTCTCATGGAAAACTAAGTCAAAAAGTCCCGAACCATTTTTTCGAGTCACGCCTCACAAAGTACTTATTACTATTTAAAAATTAGCCAATCCGCATCGCTTTTTAAACGGACGCACGTTCGTGAGCCACGCGTCTACTAGTGTGCGTGAGTGAGTCGCCGCGTGCCTCAGCGTTGCCACGGCCGCGTTCACGTAGTTCCGAAATAATCAACAATTGCTTTTTGCAATGAGCATGATATTTTCTACCCAGGAAGCATCTTTTTAGATTGCAATTTGATATTAATTGTACTTTCACATAAGAAAATTGTAAAATGAAATAACTGTGGTGATAGTGCCCCCCGTTCCGCCGTCATCCGAGTTCCGATTTGACAAAGATGATTTTTTAAGTTAATTTTTTTCACTATTGAAAATAAAATTTTAAATTTCTAAGAATTCTTTTAAATATCATTTTTAATATCAATAAAAATGTTTTAATAATATTTTTATTGCAAAAATGGACATAAAAATGGATTTAAAGTATTTTTTAATCAAAGCTGGAAATTAGTTGCATATTTCGGATCGATTATTGTCGACGACCACTGTTACCCTCTTACCGCGCATGTTTTCCGAGATGGTCCTGATCCACATTAACTCGGATAATCGGGACTCCATTGTACTTAACACTGTTGCGGTCATTATCTTCTTTCACTTTATTTCATTTTTCTCTAATAAGTAGAAAAGTAGAAAGGAGAAAGATTGTATTTATTTTGCTGCGAACGATAGGTGTTTAATCGTCTAAAAAATTTTGTAGTCCTTAAAAGGACTGTTATAGCTCTGAAAAGAGCTGTTTAATTTAGTAAATGCTTAAAATGAGCACCGCCCGCTTCAATGCATGCTTCTGCACGGAGGATAATATTTTGTCTGGTACGTCGCAGCATCGCCCCGTCTATTTTGTCCACTACTACTAGTAATTTTGTTATTACGTCCTCCGGTGAGACGGGTGGTGTTGAGTACACTACTTCCTTGAGATGAACCCAAAGGAAGAAGTCTAACGGTGTCAAGTCAGGTGATCTGTCAATAAACATTATTTACATATTATCTTCTTCCTTTTTTGATTGTTTTTATGTATGTATTGTAATTATGTTTTGTACCGCGCGGGCCATCTTATCGATCCGTATTGTGCTATCCATCGTCCGGGATAATTTTCATTTAAATATCGTGTAACGCGTCGATAACCGTGAGGGGGTGCTCCGTCCTGTTGGAAATACATTCCGTGTCTTTGTATTATCGGGATATCCTCTAATAATTCCGGCATTAAATTTTCTAAAAAATCTGCGTAATTTTCACCTTGTAAATGAAACGTATTTATTACGTATCACAATACGTATTGTTACGCTCCGCGCGCGTCTTCGCGCTCACCGTTCGCGGTGTCTCCGCGCTACCCGGTCGCGCACTCGGTTCTAGAGGGTGCCGGCACTCCTCCGCGCACCTACGCGTCAAAGAGTCACACCAGTTAGAAAGAACAAGAACTTTATTAGAATTACAACACGTCAGCACAGCTCGAGAGCCAAGCTTCGAATCTATCGATTGATGTTATAAACAACAGTAGCCGATCGGTATCGTGGCAACCCGCCACGATACCGGGCGCCGCTTTCCGTTTGTGAGCAGGATTCCTCGCGAGCGTAACACTGCCCCCCTCCTCTCCAGATTGTCGTCCCGACAATCAGAGGGGGAACAGTTCTCCAACATTTTTCCTGAAGACTCCAGGGGCAAGACAGGACTCCAATCCTTCTTCCCTACGGGATAGTCCCCAACCGGATTTTCCTGGGGAAGGTGATCAGTCTCCCCCCACCGGCTCCAGGGCGACTCCTTCCCACGGCAGTCTTCTTTCTTGTGGAACTGCATCGCAACACAAAAATCCGTCCTTTTCTGAAGTTATTTTTCGAAAGCAATCTTGACGACGACGATGATGACGTCCACGATGACGACGACAATGACGACGAAGTTGAAGATATCGTCACTCGAAGTCGACCTCTTGTAAGTCTTCAGACAAGGGGGGGGGGATTCTTCCCGTGGACCCAGCGCCATTTCAGGCTCCCCGAGTCTCTGTCCCAGCATTTGCTTAACGCCACGTGGGAAAAACCACGGGATCAAAATAACCACGGGCGGGGCAGTCTTCTTAAAAAAAACAGAAAAATGATTTCCTCCCACGAAGGAAGAATTACAGCGCCGTAGAACATGGACCATCTTCAAGAAAGTCTTGCAGTTCTGACGGCCTGAAAGATAAAGAACAACAAAACAAAACAGCAAAACGAATGATTAAATTTAGTCATACATTCACATAGACCATTCATTCTCTTTACGTGGATTCTATTTTTAATTAAATCCCTCTCTTTCTCTAAAAGGAGCTAACCTATCGGCATGTACGATTTTCTTCCGATGTTTTGGAGTCTTTTGTATGCAGAATACAACGTCACTGAGTTTCCTAACTATAGAGTATGGTCCTTCCCAATTTCTCTGCAATTTAGGAGCTTTTCCTTTTATTCTATGAGGATTATAAAACCACACTTTTTGTCCTTCTTTAAAATGAAATTGCCTAACTCGACGATCATAACGAACTTTTACGTGCGACGAACCAATGTCAACACGTCTTCTAACTTCCATATGAATTTCTTCTAATTTCCTTCGAAGATTTCCTAAATAATCACCTGAGAATCCAGAAGTTACAGTGGAAGAATTTGGAGGACTTCCTCGAAATAGATCCAAAGGCATTTTTAGATCTCGACAAAAACAAAGTTCTGAAGGTGACAAACCAGTCGTTTCGTGTTTCGACGTTCTATAGGCTAAGAGAAACATGGGAATCCAACGATCCCAATCCTTCTGATTAGACGAAATGTATTTTGCTAAAAAGTTGGTTATGGTCTGGTGCTGTCGTTCCACTTGACCATCAGATTGTGGATGAAGAGCTGTAGTTCTTGTTTTCTTTATTCCCAAAATTTCCATCACCTCTGAAAACAATTTCGAATCAAAATTTTTTCCTTGATCTGTGTGGACCTCTGAAGGAACACTATATCTGGAAACAAATTGACTAACAAAAACCTCCGCAACAGTTTTAGCTCGAATATTTCTTACTGGAAAAGCTTCCACCCACTTAGTGAAGCAATCTACAATGACAAGTAAGTACCTATTACCAGAGGTAGTATAAGGTAAAGGGCCCAAAATATCCATTTGCACCCTTTCAAAAGGAGAACTAACGTTGTAAATTTGTAAAGGAGACTTTCCTTTTCCTAAAGGACCCTTTCTTGACACACAAACCATGCAAGAACGACACCATTCTTCAACATCTTGTTTGCAAGTTGCCCAGAAAAATCTTTTCCTGATTTTATCCAGAGTCTTATTGATTCCGAAATGACCACCTGAAGGAGAATCGTGAGCCTGTTCAAGAATCTCCTTTACACAGCTACGTGGGACTACCAATTGCATTATTGAAGTCTTTAGGTTCGGGGCGTACCACTTCTTATACAAGACCCCGTCTTTAAGGCAGAGAGCATCCCAATATAGCCTATAAATTCGGCTAGAAGTATTCTTTGGAGAGGAATCCAAACATGGTGAGCGCTTCCCAGCCTCCTTTCCAGAAACGACTATCGCCAAGTCTGGATCCTCTCTCTGGTCCTTACGCCATTCCAGTTGGCTTCTTTCGGGGATGACAATTCGTGCTACAGTCCTTTCGGGCTCATGGGCATTTTTCTTTTCGATTTTAGTGCAATAGTTGCATCCAATTGATTCGCATAGCCGTCTTGAAAGCCCATCTGCGTTTCCGTGTAAAAGTCCTTTCCGATAAATATTCTCGAAATCATAACGTTGAAGTCTTTCTAACCAACGGGCTAGCTGGCCCTCTAAATCCTTAAAAGACATGAGCCATCTTAACGAGATATGATCTGTACGAATGAAAAACTTCCGTCCCAGTAAGTAATGTGAAAGATTTCACTGAATCAACTATCGCCAAGAGTTCGCGGCGAGTTACACAATAATTTCTTTCTGCTTTACTAAGAACACGACTAAAATAAGCTATAATCCTTTCCTTTCCTTCTTGTTTCTGAGATAGGACTGCGCCTATACCAATGTTTGAGGCGTCAGTATCTAAAATTAATTCTTCGTTCCCTTTTGGAAAAGATAAAATGGGTGAAGAAGACAACACATGTTTCAATTCGTTAAAGGCCTCATGGGGTTCCTTTCCCCAAGAAAACCTAGTTTTATCTTCTGTGAGCACAAAAAGGGGCTTCGCAACAGAAGAGAAACCTTTAACAAACCTCCGATAATATGAGCAAAAACCAAGAAAACTACGTAACTGTTTCTTGGTATGCGGTACTGGCCAGTCCTTTACTGCCATAATTTCTCAGGATCAGTAGTAATGCCCTCTTCCGAAATAACATGACCCAAATACTTAACATTTTTAGAGAAAAACACACATTTGTCTGGGTTTACTTTTAAATTAACTTCTTGAATTCTTTCAAAAACTAATTTTAAATTTTTTAACATCTCCTCGAAAGTCTTACCGAAGACTATTACGTCGTCCAGATATACCAAACAAATCTTAGTCAAAAATTTCCGTAAAACTTTTTCTATTGTGGTAAACCACACGTTACCTGATAACTGATCGAAGATATCGTCTATCCTTGGGAGAGGATATGAGTCTTTTACCGTTACAGCATTCAGTTTTCGATAATCAACACAGAATCTTAATCCTCCATCTTTTTTCCTAACTAGAACTGCAGGAGAAATCCAAGGACTTTGCGACTCCTCTATTACTCCACGATTCCTCATTTCCTCAATAGTCCTATCTACCTCTTCACGCATTTGTAAAGGAATTCGACGAGGGGCCTGTTTAATCGGGGAAGAATCTTTAACATTAATGACATGCTCGAGAACGTTACAATTTCCTGCAACGATCTCTTGTGAAAATACATTCTTAAATTCATTCAGGAAGACTGCAAAATTATTTCTTTGATTATAATCCAGATTTCGAGAATCTCTAATAAAGAGTTCTTTTAAAAACGAAGGAACTTTCTCAGAAGAACTTTCTATCCGAGCACAATTAATAATTATCTTTTCTTTAACTGGTTTAGATTCACAAAAAGCGAAATTAAAAACATCCACTAGATTGATCTTTTTAAGAAAATCAACACCAAGAAGACAATCATCATATATCTCAGCTACGAACATTAGAATTTCTAAAGAATATTTCCCGATTTGAACCTTAGTCAAAGTTTTTCCCTTAGTGGGAGCTCTTTCCCCAGTGGGATATTTAAGGTTGCCGACTTCTATCTCAAGATTCAAGTCTCTACTTTTAATAAACTTTGCATTAACAATGGAAACATCGGAGCCCGTATGGACCTTAAAGAAACAATTCTTTCCATTCAGTCTTCCTTCATAACAAAAATTTCTACATCTATCATCATACAATTCATTCTTACTTTTAACACTCTTAACATCATAACAATTATCAATAAAATTAAAATCGCGCATGCACAAATTCCCGTCCTCTTTCTCTTTAGTTAATGGGGCAACTCTTCTACCAGTTGAGTCCGCCCCACAGAGCTCAACTAAACCGCGTTTCCCTTCTCCTCTGGGCAATCAGATCGGAAATGCCCGGTCTTCCCACATGTCCAACATTCCCGACGATATGCAGAAGACTTCCTGTCTTGCCATTCCCCCTTTCGGGTGCCTTTCCTTTTCCCGTTTTCCACAAACTTTTCATTTTTGTCTATCTCGCGCCCTTTTCCTCCGACGCGCTCTTTTTCCCTTTGAAATTGTAATCTCTACGAGAGTTTTCTCCCCTCCGGATAATTTCGATGGCCTTTGCCCTCTCAATAGCCACACCCAAGGAGGATACCCCTTCTAATTGCAGGGTACGTCTGACAAAATTGTCCCAAATGGCGGAAACAAACTGCGCGCAGGCTATTTTATCACGTACGTGATGGGGACACTCTGAATACGCCAGACGCGACAGCCTCTCTAATTCTGAACCGAACGTGGCCAAATCTTCGCCAAAGCGTTGTTTGCGATTTATAAATTGTGTATAAAAATTTTGAGATAAATGGCCTTCCCCAAAACGCAACTCTAATTTAGATTTTAATTCAGAAAACTCCAAGTTAGTTATGTCTTCCACGGACTCTAAAACCGAACGCGCTTTTCCCCTTAGACATGAAGCGAGAGCCACTGTTTTCGAGGCGTCCCCCCAACCGTTCGCGCGCGCGATCAGTTCAAACTGTGAGAAAAACTCGCGTATCGGTACTACCCCGTCATACGTATCAGGTTTGAGCTTATAGCCCAGCATCGCGCGTGCATCACCGTCCCCGACAAACGGTCGTTCCGAGCCGGCGCGACCCGTCCCCGTAACTCCGTGACTCGACTCCGCGTCCCCCACGGCAGTATTATAGGAACGACTTAGCTGTTCTTTTAAGAGTCGCAGCTCCTCGTCTCGGGAACGCAACGCCGCCGCGAAGTCGTGATCCCGGCGCGTCTGCTCCTCGCGCATCTGGCGGATTTCCTCCATTACTGCCGCAATTTCCATTGTGTTTGTCGGCTCGTTCGTTGGCGTCGTCTCCTCGCGGCGTCTTTTTCTAGTGGCGTAGGCCGTCCTCACTCTCCGCCGCTCGTCCGGGATCCCGGACGAGCCCCCAAAATGTTACGCTCCGCGCGCGTCTTCGCGCTCACCGTTCGCGGTGTCTCCGCGCTACCCGGTCGCGCACTCGGTTCTAGAGGGTGCCGGCACTCCTCCGCGCATTTACGCGTCAAAGAGTCACACCAGTTAGAAAGAACAAGAACTTTATTAGAATTACAACACGTCAGCACAGCTCGAGAGCCAAGCTTCGAATCTATCGATTGATTTTATAAACAACAGTAGCCGATCGGTATCGTGGCAACCCGCCACGATACCGGGCGCCGCTTTCCGTTTGTGAGCAGGATTCCTCGCGAGCGTAACAGTATTATTGATAATTACTTTTCGAATTTTACAATTTTATTTACGGTCAATCTGTCTGGGAGAAGACTGGGTCCGATTATGTGATCTCCCAGGTTACCCGCCCATATATTTAGTTTCCATCTTCTTTGGAAACTTCTCGTACGTGTTACGCGTGGGTTAATAAAGTCATAATAATGCGAATTATGACAATTATACATACCCATACGCGTAAATAAGGACTCATCAGTCCACATTATGTTTGCCAGGAAATTTTCGTCGGCTTCATTGTTACGTAGAAGCCAACGACAAAAATTTTCTCTGGCTCCGTAATCTTCCTGGTTTAACTCTTGCACTGTTGTATTATGATATGGATACAATCTCTCTCCTTTCCATATCTTATGTATCAACGAGTGCGAAACACCAAATTCACGTGCTACTATGCGCGTACTTGTAGTTGGATTTTCCTGAACAGCTTCCAACACTGCCTCTTCCATTTCCACATTTCGCACGTGAAGATTACGACCGGCGTTCACTCGCGGTTTCGGTAACAGTAGCGAGTCATCTTCCCGAATTCTTCGATCAAGTCTTTCGAAAACTTTTCGATCGGGATGTACACGATTGGGATAGCGCTCTGCGTACATACATAGCTGCTGCATGCGCACTAGGGAATACAATCCCGGGATTCGGGATTCGGGATCCCGGGATCCCGGGATCCCGGGATCCCGACTGATTTTTTGGTTCGAAAATTCCGGGATTGGAAAGTACTAATCCCGGGATTTTCGGGATTATCGATTGATACTATATATTATTAAATACTTAAAACTAAATTATTTATAAACATTTAAAATATTTATAATATTTATTTATATTTATAACATTTATAACATTTATTAATGCAATTAATGAGTAAATAATATATCATCTGGAATTAGTGTATAAATATTTGTTGTCCATTCCTCCTACAAGCGTGGAAGCTGAACGAGCTTTTTCGGCGGCCGGTTATATCGGTAACAAATTAAGAAGTCGGTTAGGGGATGATACGTTAGATGCTTTGTTATTTCTTCGTTTATTTTTTCAAAAATCTACTTAATTAGTTTTGACTTTTTATAATAGTTATTTGAGTTAAATGATATAAGTATAACTTTTATGTTTTTAAGTATATTTGAAGCTGATTCAAAGTTTATTCATA
>NW_011966549.1:0-3881 GCF_000949405.1 Vollenhovia emeryi | reverse complement strand
CACCGCGTAAATCCGGTCGGGCCTTGTGCACGAAGGAGAGGTTTTGTGCGTGCGTGAGACGACAGTGAAGGGTGTTAGAAGGAAAAAGAGCATCTAGAAGATTAGAGGGTAAGTGAAAAGTATCTCCCGTAGCTGACGAGCAAAACGAGAGAACTCTCGGCGTGTAAGAACGACAGTTCGACAAGTGCTGTTAGAAGGAGAGAAATAGAGATAGAAGTAATAGTCGTAACAAGAGAATTAGAGAATAAATGTATAAAGTATAATAGAAAAGTAGAGAGTGATGAAGAAGAAAGAGATTAGACACGATAGAAAGAGATAGAGAGATGCCGCTTGGTAACGGGCCGGCGACATGTGCGTGCAAGTCCGAACCTGTACGGCGACAGTCCTTTGTTTTGGCGCACGGGACTTGTTGCTGGGCGCGCACGAACACATAATCGATTTCGATTGTCAATATAGCATCGATGCGATAGTACGATATACACAAAGACGCATGTGAATGTGTATATGGGTTGAAATCGTTATGTATCGGGTCGGTGATCGAGCATGACTAGCAGTGCGGTGTAGTTTGATTACTGTTGAGAAAGCCGCGCAAATCTGTACGGGCCCCGTGCGCGTGCGTGATCAACCCGAGCTCCCATAGATCCTTTCAGCAGTGCTGGGGTTCGCAACGGAGAGTGGTGTGCGCGTGCGGATAGCCATGCAGACGCGCGTGGTTTTTCCCGCTTTGGGGGCATTGTGAATTGCAGTGCGTTCTATATGACCTCATAAGCCTCGAATTCTCTTTGTCTTATCGCTGAAAGAGAGTCAGTGATAAAAATGCTAATATTCAATTGATATTTAAATCCCGATCTAGATGGAAAAAGGAACTGAGAACTTCGAGTTAGAGGAAGAGTTCCAAGATGCCTTGGTAGACTAGAAAGTGACGATAGCGTAGTTACCGTGATAGAGAAAGAAAGAGGTAAAGGTAAGAAATTTTTTTTAGAATCATCTAAAGGACTAATATACATGCGTGAAATTTCGTATAGAAGAGATAGAGAAAAAGAAGGAAATAGAAGGAAGGGGCGCAGTTCCAAAGGAGAAGCCGAGGATTGTAGAGGATATAACGCTGACTAGAGCATGGATGGAGGATCGCCCTATACTGCCCATAGGGAGCAGGATATTATATGAGAAGCAGGAAAAACTAGTCAAGAAAATGGATGCGGTATCCGGAAAGCTGGAGGTGGCGTTGAAAACGCTGGAAAAGGTCATGACCAAAGCCAATTCCATGATGGAAAATATGGTGGAGGTAACCATGGCGAACTTAGAGAAGGAGAGACTAAAACTTAGACGTCTAGAGGTAAATAACAGATATACTCAAAGTTCAGCAGAAAATAATATACAAACGGTTAAAACATTAGAAGTAGAGTCTAAAAAGAGAAAGTTAGATGAAATAAACGTCTGTTCAGCCGAAAAAGATAGAAGTTTAGAGACAATTAAAAATACGATAGAGGTGGAATTAAACAGCCAAAGGTTACACATTAGAAGAGAATATAAGCTGACGCAGAAATCCAACTTTGATCTTTGGATGGATTATTTGAAATCTGAATTGATGAATAACGACTTGTTAGATATAATAGATTCAAATATTAAAAGTCCAGAAAATTTGTCCGAATTGAAACTTGCTAAGAGAAAAAGTCTAGTTAGAGATATAATAATCAATCATTTAGATGAAAACTATCATAAAAGGATTTTACATGAAAAAGATCCAACTGAAATTCTAAAGAAATTAAGAGGATATAAAAAGAGCGAAATAAATGTCACACATGCATCGGTACGATCCAGACTTTATCAAATTAGAATGAGAAAAGATGAAAAAGTAAGTGATTTCTGCGAACGCTTCGACTCAATAATTAGAGAATATGAGTCATGTGAAGATGCTGTACCTCTTGCAGAACAAGAAATTAGATCTGCATTCTATCAGGCCGTGTCAATAAATGTACCGGAGCTGAGGAATGTAGATTTAATTAGAAGATAAACAAATCTCAAAGAAATGAACGTAGATGAAATAAAAATTTTTATGATGCAGTTAGAGGCAGAGACCAGGAATGAGAGTAGAGATAGAGAAAAAGAAGAGAAAATAGAGACTAGAGTGCAGAGGGCTACCGCCGAGGAAGAGGCAAAGCCGATCAAATGTTACAGATGTAACAAATTGGGCCACATGGCTAAGGATTGTCCGTTAGTGGAGTCAGGGGGCATGGTTTTGCTACTACTGCCAGGAGGTGCGAGGACATAAGGGAGACAGTTGTCCCAATGCCGGAGCCCAGGCGAACAGACCTAGAGGAAAAAGGTATTTTAATAAAACCGTTAATAAAAATATAAAGAAAAGAGGTAACTTTGAGCAAAGCGGAACTAAAAGAGTAAACAACAAGGGGAAGATAGCTAAAATACAAAAAGCTAAGAAACCCACGTCAACTAAAACAACAAAAGAAGGTAAATTATGCATGATTAAATTAATAGAAGATAAAAATAGTTCAAAAGAGGTGGTAAATTTTATTGCAGACTCGGGTGCGACGGATCATATCGTAAATAAGGATATAGGTCTGTCAAATTTTGAAAGATGTAAAAATAAAGTCATTAAATGTGCGAATAAAAATGAGCTTGCAGACATTTCAATAGATGGTAAAGGAGATCTTTTGTTAACAGTAAATGAAAGAGAAAAGAGAGTCATTAAATTAACAAATGTAATTGTAACAGGAGATGTATCCGAAAATTTATTATCTTTGAGAAAGCTGGCTGATGCGGGGTTCAGTATTTACTTAGATGACAAAATATTAAAAGTTTACAATAAACTGACAAATAAAATAGTTCTTGAGGGAATTTATGACAAACCAAATTGGATTATACAATTTGAGGTTAAAAATAATAATGTAGAGGACAATGACAATGTAGAATGTGTTGTGTATAGATGTAGAACAGATATAGCTTCACATTGTGAGCTTCCTGAACAATCGCAAGCAAACATTCAGAATAATGGATCATCCATTTCGGAGGGAGAATTAGATAAGAAGGATAGTGTTGGCTCTGCGATTGGGAGGGAGAATGAAGGAGAGCTCACGAATGTGAATGAAGATACAGAACATAACAATACTGAACTCGAGCAGGTCATCAAGTTAGAGGATATACAGACAATAGAGAACATAGAAGAAATGTTTGAAAGCTCAGTAATGGAAAAAGCAGAGAAATTAGAAAAGATAAATGAGGCAATGTTATGGCATGTTAGATTAGGTCATGCGTCGTTAAACTATTTAAGGCAACTACAAAAAGTAGAAAAGAGATTAGAGAAAGTAAAATTTGATAACTCCATATTAGAGTGTGAAGTCTGTATAATGGCAAAGATGGCAAAACTGCCATTTAAAGAAAATAGAATTAGAGCACAGAGACCATTACAGACAATACATACGGACATTATGGGTCCAATAAAACCTGTATCTTATCCAGGAAGAAAGAGGTTTATAATCACCTTTATAGATGACTATTCTAGATTAGCAGAAGCCTACTCTCTGAAGACAAAAGATGAATCAGGAGAGGCTCTAGAGAGATATTTGATATCTGCCAGAAATTTATTAGGAAAAGAAGAAAAGTTGTGCTACGTGAAGTCAGATCAAGGCAAAGAATTCACGGGAGGCGCATTTAGAGAGGTGCTGAAGAGAGAAAAGATAGAAGCCATCTATGCACCACCGTATACTCCGGAACACAATGGAGTTGCGGAAAGGTTCAACAGAACGTTACAAGAAAAAGTCAGAACATATATGTTTGACTCGGGATTACCAAAGAGTATGTGGGAGCTGGCAGTTGACGCTGCAGTGCATGCGTACAACAGATCTCCACACAAAACTGTAGAG
>NW_011966548.1:11662-18802 GCF_000949405.1 Vollenhovia emeryi | reverse complement strand
ACTACCTTCGGGAGGGCGAGGTCGTCGCCTATTACGCCCCTTAGGACGCGCTGTTCTGCCCACGCCGGACAATGTTCCAACGTGTGCTGCGCTGTATCGTCCGCACTGTCGCAGTGGTGACAGCGGGACGTATCCTCTTTTCCGATCCGTCGCAGGTACCCACCGAAGCAACCGTGCCCGGTGAGCACCTGCGACGTTCGGTACGAAGCTCTGGCCCAAGGACGCTCGAGCCATGCGTCCAATTGAGGGAGGACGGCCGACACGGTCCTCTGGCCCGCGCAGTCTGGTTTCTCGAGCCACCGCCGCCATTCCTCCCTCATGTCCTTCTTTAACTGAAGGGCTATAGCCCTCCTAATCCTGGGAACTACTATGGTTCCCCTCCTCTTTGCTTCGGCCACCTTGTTATAGGTAGCCGCGTGGTCAGCTCGATAGGCGGTATGCCTGCCATTAGTGTTGCCGCCGCCCTGGACACTGTACGGTATCCCCGTATGACTCTAATGGCCATCCTTCTTTGCGTTTTGCGCAGGACGGCCGCAGCCGCCTTCTCCTTTTTCAGGGCGTCTGCCCAGATGGGGGCGCCGTAGAGAGCAATGGAGTTCGTGACGTTGCTATAAAGCTTCCTCACTCTGCGGCCCCCCCAAATTGGGCATAACCTTGGACAGGGCGTTTGCCGCCGCGTCTAGCCTGGGCCCCAGCCCAACGAGGTGGTCTTTGAATGACCACCTCCCATCGATCCGTAGGCCCAGGTATTTTTTCACCTTGCCCACTTGTATTCTCGTCCCGTCGACAGAGATGGTCGTGTTCGGTGGCTCGCCCCTCTTTCCATCGTGGATGTAAATTGCCTCCGTCTTTTTCGCAGCCACCCTCATCCCCAGGGACGCAATGGCCCTCACCGCGCGCGCTACAGCGATGTTCGCATTGTTGGCCGCGTCCTGCCACCCATCCCCGCCGGCAAGCACGAGAGTGTCGTCTGCGTAGCAGACCATCATGCTGCCGGCGGGCATGGGTGTCCTCAATACCTTGTCGTACGCGACGTCCCACAGGATCGTCCAAGGACCGAACCCTGCGGGACGCCGCGCACCGCATCCCATTTTCTGGGATCCCCCTCTCGGTCTTCGCAAGCGATAATCCTGCCATCCAGGTAGCTTGCTATAATTTTACGGAGGTACGCAGGCACCTCCATTTCTTCTAATGCCACTTTGATGGCTTTGTGAGGGAGGGAGTTGAAGGCATTAGCTATATCTAGAGCCACTGCCAATACTACCCCTCCCTCCCTCACTATCTCTTCTGAGTACGTCTTCACGCATCTGATTGCGTCTACCGTCGATCTGTTCGGTCTGAAATCGAACTGACGGTCGCTCAGTCCGTATTCTTCTCCTCCAGCCTCCAACTCCCGGACGAGTCGGGACGTGATAACTCTCTCAAAGAGTTTGCCCGCCTCGTCCAGGAGACAGATCGGCCTATAGCTGGCCGGTGTCCGGTGGCTTGCCCGCCTTGGGCAGGAGGACCAGTCGAGCCTCCTTCCATAAGTCTGGGAAGGGCCCGCCTTCAGGCATGCATTCATTAGCATGCAGAGCCTTCCGGCGAGCTCCCCCAGCGCCACCTTCCAAGCCGCCCCAGGAATGCCATCGGGAGCCTTTCCGGCTTTTAGTTTCCTGGCGGCGGCCGTCATCTCCTCCATTGAGACCTCTAGTCCCTCCTGCCACTCAAGCTCCACGTCGTCCCGGTTGACCCGCTCTTATTCCTCGTCGACCTCTCCCGGGAACAGCGCGCGGACGACCTCGCCCAGGAACTCAGGGCACAGCGCCTCGACCGTGGGGGCCGCCCCTTTGTTGAGCTTATCCATAACGATTCTATATGGACGACCCCACGGGTTCTCGTTTAGAGTCTCGATCAACTCTTCCCAGGCTTTCTCTTTCGCCTTTCTTATGGCGGCCCTGAGTTCCCTCCTCTTGGTCCTGTTGATTTCCAACAGGGCCTCTAGCTCCCTTCTTGATGTTCCGGCTCTGCTCCTCGCCCTCAGGACGCTCCTTCTCGCCTTGACTGCGGCCTTCTTGAGGTCCGAGATCTCCTCGGACCACCAGTAGACTCTCCTATTCGCCCTGAAGGCGGCGCGCGGCATGGCGAAATCGCAGGCACGGGTCATCACTTCCCGCAACCATCTCGCCTGCTCCTCTATGCTGGCCTCCTGTGGTGGGGGCGCCCACGTTTCCGCCATCAGGGACGCCAGCAGCTTGTCCGGGTCCATTTTCTTTATTGACCACCTTAATGGACGACCCGGTCTCTCTTCGCCTCGTTGGTCCGGCCTGGCGAACTCGTATTCTATCGGCAGGTGGTCGGAGAGGAGCTCGTACTCCTCCGCCACCCGCCAGTTCTTCACCATACCTGCCGCCGCCGGGGAAGCCCATGTCAGATCGACGATGGACTCCCCCTGCGGCCTCACACAGGTGCTAGTAGTACCCGTGTTTAGGAGGTGGAGGTCCAAGCGTGCCGCCCAGTCCTCCACCTCCCCTCCTCTCACGTCTCGCCGCCAGGAACCCCAAAGCGTTGACTTCGCATTGAAGTCCCCGGCGACGAGGACCGGGCCCGGAAGGAGTCCCCTGACAAAGGTCTCCAGTTCTTCCAACCGGTCTTCCACTTCCACTCGGGCCAGATTGGGGCTGAGGTAGACGCCTACAATCGTGATTCCACCCCATTTGATGCTCGCCCATCCATTACCCGTTTTCGCGTTCGAGCACGGAGTGCTCTTTTCTGCGGTTCTCCTCCAATGCAGAGCCACTCTCCCATCCTTGCTGTAAAGCCAGCAGGGATGTTTCGGACCTTTGAGTGGCTCCGCGATGACTGCCAACCCGCAACCACGCTCAGCCATGAACTGCGCCAGGAGGTCGTGCGCTTGGCGAACGTGGTTTAGGTTGACCTGCACCACCCTCCTTACTGAGTCCCGCGTTGTGAAGGCCCTAGCTTCCCGGCCTTCTCCTGGCCGTGTCTCTCTTCTTCTTCCGTCGGAGTGCTTCGTGCCCCTTCGATGTCTATTTCCATCTCCGTATCCTTGCTGACCTCCTTAGGTCCTCTCGTGCGGTTGGGGCTTCTTGAACAGGTTGGCCCTTTCCCCCCGCTGTCTGGGTGTCGTTGCCCTGTCTCTTTCTTCTCTGCTCCCTCTTTGAGGGGAGGGGGCAGGCTAGTCCTCCTGCCTTGTGTTTGTGCGGGAGTCCCTTATCTTTGCACACCGGGCACATGGGCTCCTTTGAGCATTCCTGTGCCCGGTGTCCTTCGTCACCGCACCGGTAGCAGTTGCCACTCCTATCTTTGGCACTGCGACAATTGCTCCCTGACATGTCCGCGCTCGAGACATCTGTAGCAGACCAAAGGCCTCGCTTCCAGTATCTCCACGCGGGCTATTACCCATCCGATGCGAATACGTCTCTTGGCCGCAACCTTTTTTGCCTCTGCCAATGGGCACTGCACCCAGGCCGTGCCCAGTCCATTCGGGGCCACCCTAATCTTTCCGACCCTGACGTCCGTCGGGTCGCACTCAGCCTCCTTGGCGACGACCCCTCTAACTTCCTCTTCCGAGACGGAATCGTCCAGGTCTTTAATCCTGAGTTCTGCCGTCTTTTGGGGGCGAGTCACCTTAACCCCCTCTCTATTTGCCAGTACCGACTTCATTTTGTCGGATAGGGCCACGGCTTTGTCCTTGGCGCCCTCCCCCGGTATCTCAAATACCAGGGCTCCGGTCATGGCGCGTCTCGGTTTTACGCCTTGGATGCCGTAATCCTCGAGTTTTATCTGGGCCTTTAGCTGCCCCATACCCTCGCTATATAGTGTCGGGGGAGCCGTTAGTACTACGGCCTGAGTCCTAGGGTTCCTTCTCCTGGCCGTTCTTGTAGCGACGGGCTTCGCGCTTTGTGGCGCTGCTTTTCCCGTTCCGCCCTTAGTCTCCTTGCCCTGCAGACCCTGCGTTTTCTTCGACAGCGTCATGGGCTTTTGCGGTGCGGCCGGTTGCGTTGCCGCATTTCTCCTGCTTCCCCTCTTCACAACCTCTACCCACGAGTCTGCGGTTCTCGGGGTCGGCTGCGAGGCCGGGGCTTGCCTCTGTTTGGCCGTCTCCTTTCTGCCATCCTTTTTATCCTGACTAGCTTTGCCAACGCCTGTGTTGGTGCCTTTTTCGGCCACCGCTCTTTGTGGCGTTCGGGTCCTCTTGATTTGGACGTTCACAGCTTCTACAGCCACCACCCTCGGTTTGGGTTGGGCCTTTCCGCCATGACTGTCCGCTGCTTTGGAGGGCTTGTCTGCACCCTGCTTCCTCTCGCTCCTAACTGTCGGCAACGTGGCTTTGATGCTTTCGCATCTGACAATCAGATTCTCCAAGTTCTTCACGGTGTCCATAGGGTCGTCCGTGACTACGCTTTCAAGGCGAACTCCCTCTAGTACCTTCCTAGCGTCCTCCATAGCCCTTTCGGTCGATGGCGCCGGGATCTCGGCTTGTCGTCCCTGAATTTTGGGCCTCAGCGCCGGTGGGGGAGGCTCAAAGTCCTCCTCCATGCAGTGCTTTGGCAGTACCAAATCCTCTTCTTTCCGGGCCGGAGGGTCGTTCTCGTCTTCCGACGATATTTCCAGCGTACGGACGCGCCTCCTCTTCCTGGTCGGTTTCCCCTCCGCCACTGGGTTCTTCTCTGGTGCGCGTTGTGGTGGCTGTGCCTTTAGCCTGGCCACCTCGCTCTCGAGCTCTTGGATCCTCTTGCGCATCCTGTCCATCTCCGTCACGTCCCCCTCAAGGGCTGGGAAGGTCCTTGCAGCGAGCGCCCTCGACGCTGCCCTCAAGACAGTCACCGACTTGTGCAACTCGCGAACGAAGGGCCCTTGAGGTTCTTAGACCTCTTTGCCACCTTCTCAATCACGTCCAGATTCTCCACTATCTCTGCGGAGATCTGATCGGAGACCAGTGCCTCCATGCGCCTCGTGGTCTCTTTGATACGCCTCGCCTCCTCCTTGAGCCGCTGGACTTCTTTTGCCGCAGCTCTTCTCTGCTTTATCAGGAACCCCTTGCCAGTGGTCGGTGGTCTTCCACGGCCTCTCTTCTGGGGCTCTTCTTCCACCTCGCTCTCCGACTCGCATAAATCGGTGTCGGAGCCTTCGACGTCTATGATTTCATCGTCGACGATACCGCGTCTCCTCAAGAGTTCATGCTCTTTCTTAAAACTCTTCGGTCCTACTAGCGGCTTTTTCTTGTCCTTAGATGTCCTGTCCTTGGATGTTGACGGGATAGCAGGATCGTCCACCTCCATTGCCGTAATTCGGGACTCACGATCTCGAGATCCCTCTCCCTCGGATTCTCGGGTCCCTCGCTCGTGAGGGCCGCCCTTATTCGCCTTAACCTACGCATCTGGGTTTTGTGTGTTTGAGGAAAACATATTGGCAGGTATTCTAGTGTTACCCGGGTTCGCCCACCATGGGACCCCCACCGCGGTGGGGGATTTGTCCCCCGGGATAATCAACCCTAATTATGAGGCGCGAAGCAGGGAAGCTGTTTGTCGGATGGCCGGTCCTATCGCGCCTAGTGACTCTAATTAAAAATGTCTCTGGAGACGGCCAGGACCACTATTATGCAAAGGTTTATACTCACCCCAGAGGCAAGGCGCGCACCGTCCGACCGGCCGCTTACCTCGCCCCCGGGCTAGAGTCCACCGAGGAATATACCCCCCCAGTAAGGGTATGAGGGGTCGGCGGCCAACCGCCCCTCCATACACACGCCCAGCGTGCCGGCTTCAACCCTCGAATAAGCTCCAGTCAGGCGAGCGGGAGCGGTTTTCCCACGTTTAACTTGCCGCTTCCTGTGGTTTTTGCCAGATTGCTCTGGACTTACGCACCCACGTAGTCCACGGCAGAGGTCAGGTACAGACGTCACCGCTCGCCCCCGGTCGGGGGGTTTACTACTCCCCCTTGGTTAGTCTTCGAGGAATTTCCACCGGCAGCCAGCCGTGTCCCATTCACGCACCACATACGCCCCGCTCGTCGCCACTTCCCCGCCCCCCCTTATGCCAGGCCGCACGCCCCAGCAGCGGGACGTCGGCCCCAGACACAGGGGTTGACGGGTTCACGACGGCGAGCGGATGTTGGGTGGCTGACTTGCCACCCAACGCTCCAGACCCCGGGGCCCCGCCTGGGAATACTTCCCAGCGGCCCCCAGGGTCTTCCGGGCGATCGGGCCCCGCCTCGGAAACGTCCGAGCGGCCCCGACCCCCGTCTGTCTTTCGGCCCGCTCCGCGAATCCTGGGTCCCACCCAGTTTACCGCGGAGGTCCGGCCCCTCCCCCCGGAAGAGACGGACCACGTCCGAATCAACCGCGGGGAGGCCACGGCTTCCGGCCCACCCTTCGGCCAGGACCACGTCCTGTTGCCTCCGGGGTCTGGCTCTCCCCCGCCCGCGAGCACGTCCACGACGAGCCCGCTGACGGAGGAGCTCCCCTTGCCACCGCCTCCTGCCGGAACACCGGCGTGCAATGGAGACGGTGGCCTCCCCCCGAATCCCAGCCGCCTGCCGGAACACCGGCGTGCAATGGCAACTGGGATTCCTGCCCTCTCGCCCGGGTTCCCCCCGATCCCTGCCAGAACACCGGCGTGCAATGGGATCGAGGGGGAGACGACCCGGTCCGGTGGGTGGAGCAAGCTCCCCCCTATCGGCCCCGGAAGCCGGAGGTTTGAAGTCAGGGTACCTCATCCCCTACCGGCGAATGGTCTCGACCCTGTCCTCCTAAAGCGGAGGGCAGTGCCGAGACCGGAGTCGCCGGGCTCCTTGTTTCCCCTTTTCAGGGGAAAGGCAAGCTCTTAGTCGGCGAGAGCCCGTCACCGAAACCGCCGATGCCTAAAACGGCACACAGCGGCTTCTAGACAGACTCTCGCCTACAAGCCTCCTCACCACGTCAAGGTGGCTTGCCACGAGGGGGTGGTGCGCCACCCCTAAATTGTCGAAAAACCGTATTTTTTGTGATTTTTGGTCATTTTTGCCCTTAAAAAAAGTTTACAGACCTTTTAATTATTTTCAAATCTTCAGAATTATTTATTCTTATTCAACAAAAATACATATATGCATACATAAATACACGTAAATACATACATTACTTAAATAAATCGTATTTTATTG
>NW_011966548.1:5491-11428 GCF_000949405.1 Vollenhovia emeryi | reverse complement strand
AATTAAATGTACATTTTTATTTTTATAAAATATATAGGTGTTATTAAAAACTCAAATATATATAATATATATATTTTAATATATAAATTTTTTATATAATTATATATGTATAACGAAAATTATTATATTTTATTTTCTCTTATATTAAACGAATATGTACCTAATCTTCATCGCTGTTCTCATTAATTATTAGACTCACTTCCTCAAAATTAAAAAGTTTGTTAATACTTCTGCTGGTCGTATAATTTTTGACAAATATCTGGCATAAGATAAATAATAAATAATAGCAGCTACGTGTGAACAACATCCTACTGTTCTATTCCCATTCGCACAGTTACAACAATACCGCTTAATACCACCGATTCCGACACTATTAGGCTCGTAATGTACATAACATTTGTAACTTTTACTGTTAATGTGTCTTGATCTTACTTCGAACCTAATGATATCTGGCTTTTCTTTTAAATAATTTAAGAGAAGAGAATTGTCTTCCTCCAACATTTCTGCCAAATAAGAAACAGATTGTGACAATTGATAGGAACCTGTAAAAAATACTTTCAAGTCTTCCAATGTCATTTCTGGAAAGTCTAATAATTGATTTGATGATAGTTGCTGAAACGGTACAGTTTTCCTATTCCAATTTTTTTCTTCAACTTCAACAGCTATAGAGTTCACATTACTTTTCGTCAGATTCATTCTATCAATAATATTATCAAGTTTATCGGCATCTGAATTTAAACGTTTTCCAAAAAGATTTTGGAGGAAACAAGCAATTTTACAATATAAATCAGCATTATGCAGAAACGAGTTATGCAGTTGATGAAGAAGAAGTTTATATTTTTGACCAAGTATTCCATGAATAGCTTCGACTACCCATCGAATTTTTGTAACTAGACGAGATTCGTTTGACTCCTCTGCTGTTAACTGATTACGTTTTCCTTTTAATGCTGGCATTAGTACTTTGTAACCTTTCTCTTCTAGGAGAGACTTTACATCTCGAAACCCTCTATCTAAAACAAAAACGTCTCCTTTTTTTCAAAATACTGTTAAGTCCATTTGGTAGTGATAATAAATATTCTAAAATCTGCGCATCATTTTTCGTCGCATTGAATGGTCCAGCTACATCTACGATGAAGCCATCAGTGGTACAAATGGTAAATGGCTTACACAAAGCAGTCTTTTTTTGAAGAGAATATGATTTACGCTGATAAGCATTATTGGCACTTTTTTGATGACGTAAATAAGTTGCATCACAGATTAGAGCCAAACGATTGTCTAGGTTGTGCAATCTACTTGCAGAAGCAGCCGTGTGACCGATGAAAAATTCTCTAGAATGAGCGTGAATCCCAAAATGTTTAGGTAGCACATGATCTTTACAGCACTTTAAGACAGCATTAATGGAACTTATGACTTTCTTTTCATCAACGTCTATGATCGCAGCTATCAAGTTATCAGAATTACCAGATCTCAATTTATATAAAAATATAACAAGAGCTTGAGTGATATTACGCTTTTCTGAATTCCTCATTGTTGACATCATATTGCGAAGTAAGATAATGTTTTCCCACGTGTGACCTGTAAGAGCTTTAACACGTTCTTCCGAAATTGAATAATCACCAATTTGTTCATGAAGCCGAGCATCTACTTTGTTAGATAATATTTATCCATAAACTGTGTTAATTCTGTAACTTCTATTGAGCATTCATTCGAAACGACACGTATTTCAGCTACTTCCTCTTCAAAGAAACGCTTTTTTATTAAATGTTTATTGCAACACTTATTTCTTCTAGGAATAAAAATTCGTCTTTTAACAAATGCTTGCATTCGAGCTTCGAAAGGCACATCTCGAATATCATTGCTCGATCTACAAATAAAACAATAAGCGTGACTTATGATCACTCTTGGAAATGGCATTTTGACAATTTCAACAGACGGCGTTTGCATAGCTGGAACGTATGATGGATCATCAATTGAGGATTGTCAGAACTGATTAGAAAAAATAAGAGAGTCTTGACTGGCCGGTTTGCTGTTTGTTGGTGTAGCACTATCAGTGCCTTGTTCTGGTGGTGTAAAAAAATGTGGTTCTTGGCTTATTACTTTATAAGACATTTCTTGTTCTGATATTAGTGAAATATTTTGTCCAGTGTTACGTCCAGGACTGCGTGTATACGCGGACGTGGGGCGCGGGCGCGGGCGGTGTCTCGTGACGCCGCCGGGTATCGTGAGCGAAGCGTCGCAAATCTAAATGTACCGAAGGCGCGAACGCGAACGCTATGTTTGGGATCGACGCGCGCGGTAGCGCGCGGGAGAGTGAGTGACAAGGACGCTCTCGCGGGTCGAAGGAAGAAAGAGACAACAAAAAAAAAACGGGACACAGCGTTACGCGGACAATTCTATTTTCGGAGTCTCGAAATTCCTCGCGAGGCCGATGATGTTTTGGTCGCCGGTGTCCTTCGTGATCGCGTGTGCATGTGTAAGCATACGCGCGAGGGTATCGAGAAGGAAAGGGGAACGGTCCTCCCGCAGGGCCGAGCGGAAGCAGTGCAGGAAGGGCGGCTCCGGGTAAGAATAAACTGATCTTGATCCGATTTTAGTTATTTATTGTGCCTCTCTCAGAATCAATCTGATTTTAGCGGTCAGGGTTTCCACAGCCCTGACCACGGGCCCCGGCTTGGGGGCTGGCGACGTGCCTCGGGAGCCTGTACTGGGGCGGTATTCGCAGTGTCCCTGGCGACGGGTCGTCGCGGAACCGCGGTTCCAGCGAAGAGCTCTCTGGGCGACGGGAGCGGGGCCGCGGGGACGGGCGGAGTGCAGATGCGTGTCCCGCGAGCGGAGGCGGTATCGACGTCGGCGAGCGAGGTTGCGGCGATGAACACGCTGGGGTCGAAATCCCCGTGGTCAGCGTAGGAGCGGACTAGCCTCAGCAGTTGAATCTTTCGCCCTGAACGCCGGGATCGACGTCGTTTCCCCATAGCTGCACATGACGGCGGGGTTAATATTCGCGCTGGAACCAAGGACACGACACGAAACAATGGACAATTGCACAACGGTGACACGGAGATGGAAGGGATGTGACGCAGGTATGAAGGGAGGTCGGTGTTTGGAGCACCTCTTCAGGGCTATGACCGTAGGACACGACGAGTAGGACGCGGATCGACGAACGACGGGACGGTCATGGATGGACCGGCGAGGACGCGCGCGGAACGCGCTCAAGCCGGGCGGACACGGATGGTCGACGGCACCGCGGGCCCCCGAGACCGGGCCTGGAGAACAGGCGGGCTCCCCGAGTGTCGCCGGGAGTGAGACGGAACCGGGCACACGCGAGCTGACCGCGCTGTCCGGTGAGGTATCGAAGGTGGTTGCCAGGCGGGATGTTCGCCGTGGGAAGGTGGACACGAGGAAGATGTACTCTGCACGAGAAACACTACACAAGAGACGCTGCACAAGAGACACCACAAAACACTTAGTGATTCGCGGAACTTGTGAAGAACTAGCCCGTTCACTGTTCACTATGGTTTATTAACACCAACGAGAAACACTGTGATTCGGTCGCTATCGGTATAATATGTACGCGAACGATATGATTATCGAAATGTAACGCGGCGATTCAATCACTCAGAATTAAACGTATACGCGAACGTTCGATCGCTATTAATATAATATGCACGCGAACGATATGATTATCAAAATGTGATGCGGCGATTAAATGAATGACGCAAAGCACCGCGATCAAATAAATCGCGAAGAATACTTGACGGGCTCTCGGTTCGAGGAATATTCCGCGTATTTAATTCTATGACTGCCCGGCCGCGAGAATCTGTCCCCGCGGCCAAGTCCGGCGCCACCCGGCGCGGGAACTAAGTCCGCGAAGAGGAGCGATGCTCGCGGTTAAGTTCGCGTCCCCGCGAGAATCGGCCCTCGCGACTAAGTCCGACGCCACTCGGCGCGGGAACCAAGTCCGAGAAGAGGAGCGATGCCCACGGCTAAGTCCCTTCTCGGGCCTTACTAGCGGAGAGCAGATGTAAGCGGTCTGTCAAGTCTGGAGATCGCGGACGAGAGCCGTTTCTCGCCCCGAAACCCCGTATATATACCGTGGTTCGGTGGCCCCGCGCGGAAAGGGGGCACCGAGCCACGATCATTTGAGGAGGGGGGAAGTCCCTCGATTTTGTCTCTAGCAGGACCCGCACAAAGTCCCGCTAGAGACGTCCTTCCCCAGATAAATACAAATATACCTGCCGCGCGCGCGGCGCGACCGTTGGTCGCGGCGCGCAACAGGTACGCGTTATATTGTGGCGTTTCTTACTCTCTACTGCCGGGTGATGCGTTCGCCGCCACCGCAACGGCGGCGTCCGCATCCCGGATTCGCTGAAGGGATGATGGGTCCCGCTCGATCGCCCTCAACGCGCCCGTCGCCGCAACGCGCGAGCCCCGGCACGCGAGCCGCGGAAAGGCGCGGCGCGGTGCGAGGGCGGCGCGTCAACACCGCGAGCTCCGGCACGTGCTTCCGGTTTCGCGGAAATCCGCGGCTGAATTTCTTGGGAAAGCACCGCCGGTTTTGTGGAACCTGTCTCGCGCTCCGTGAAGGCGCCAGACGTAACACCAGAGTTAGATTTAGATGATTAGGGTTAGATGATGATTCATCTATTTGTTTCTGTAATTGTCGTTTTCTAATGCTCTTTTGGAGTCTAAGTTGGCTACAACATCTTCGGCATAATACATCACCGGCTTGAACAAATAATTCAAAATCTTCGTGTATCTTTTTTGCATCTTCACGTGTATTAATTTTGACAGGACCAGTAGTCTTACGAATAAACCTATTGCACCGAACTTTGACTCGTTTGATTTTGTCTTCTTGGATAACGGTTCACCGTCTATTGTATCTATCATCTTGCTTTTCTGTTTTAGGAAAAATAATAAAGTTGTTGAAATAATAAAATTAGATTATGTTTGACATTTTTTCTATTTCAAAGTTGTTAAAAGAACAAACTTCTCCCAATGAAAAAACGATACAATCAAGCTAAAATGAAACTTGTTAAAATAAATGATAATATAACATTACTTACAAACTGTTTGTATTCGGTGGTTTATTAGCAATTATAACTGATATTTTCTTGCTGCACAAAGAGATTGTACTAATACTTTATGAACTAAGATTAAGACAGTTTAGACGATTAATTGTCAATAAACTTTTTTAGCCCAAAAACCTTCGATTTACTTTCTCTCAAAATATAACAGTATGAAGTACCTGAAAAAAGAAATCAAAAATTCGTTAAGTCTAACTGAACGCAGCTAATTGTTTAGCTAGTTTTGTTATACTTGTTAGTATAGGGTAAATCCGATAGAGATGGCCATACGGGAGAGTTGGCCCACGACCGTAGTTCCACCTTTTATTATGCACGTACGCTAGTACGACTCCCTGTGTTGACAAGGTCGAACGTTTCCTGGTTTTGTCGCGATAAATAACGAAAAAAGTGAGTAATTAAGTCTTTTGTTTTGTGTGATATTACAGTCGTGGGCCAACTCTCCCGTATGGCCATCTCTACCGGATTTACCCTATACCGAGATTTAAAGGAGAAATATTATAATGTATGTTTTCAAAAGGATTTCCTTAAATAAATAAATCAGGAATAACACTTTTTTTCTGTAGAATTTAACTTTGTAATTGAGCATTTGCCACGGAAATTCAAATATACAGGGTGAGGCATTTAAAACTGTTTTTCAGAATATTTGGAAAAATACAAATCGGATTAAAAAAAAGTTGCAATAAAAATTGTTCACCTCGAAGAGGGTCATCCATTAACATAAAGCTCGAACCCCCTGCACCACCCCCGGGGGCGGGAGGGGGGGTGACTTTGAAATCTTAAATAGAAACCCCTATTTTTTATTGCAGATTTGGATTCTCCGTGAAAAACTATGTAACTTTTGTATGAGACATTT
>NW_011966548.1:0-3691 GCF_000949405.1 Vollenhovia emeryi | reverse complement strand
CAACCTAACCCCACCACGCAAATACGTCGAAGTTTCAAGACCTGTACGACACTACGAGTACTACGACCATATGGATCCACGTAAGGCTGATGGCAGAGAACAATCCGTAAACGCTTAAGACTGTCTCATTCGTAGACGTAGGGCAAGGCAGAGAGAAACGTAAGTCGTATACAATAGCCTTTCACGACTTACGTTTCTCTCTGCCTTGCCCTACGTCTACGACTAAATCAGTCTTAAGCGTTTACGGATCGTTCTCTGCCATCAGCCTAAGTGTCACCATTAGGCAATCAACGTGTTCGGACCATGGACCTAAAAATCTCTGGACCGAGCATACAGCGAGGGGGCTGTTAAATTCGCGGTAAGGGGAGGATAGTACTGTCTCTTTCTACAAGAGGTCACCGTCGGGTATTTCCGCCGTATATCCGATGATTCCCGAAAGACTAGACAAGTCTATACTCGCTAACTTCTGAAGTCCAGAGATTCTTACGTCCATGTTCCCGTCGAGAAATTATTATGTATAGACTATACACAAACTTCGACTATCTTCGGTTACATTCGTCATCAAGCCGAATGTGACCTCTTGTAGAATGAGATACCAAGAGGACAGAAAAGGAGAGCACTCTCGTCCCCCTTACCGCAAATTTAACAGCCCCCTTGCCCGTCCTCCCACTTCGTGCTCGGTCCAGAGATTCTTAGGTCCATGGTTCGGACGTGTTCGTCCCAAACGGAAATTTTTGAGGGTTAGGTTAGGTTGCGAAAGCAACCATATACAGCTTAAGAGTGAGGAAGGGGGTTACGGAACAAGTGAAATTGAAAAAGAAAGAAAATTAAGTGTAAAAGAACCGACTAGAACAATAAGAGAAGATATACGGAATAAGGAACGTTGTGTCAAAGAGTTCCGCGGATGAGCGAGGAACAACACACAAAAAAGGATCCACGTAAGTAATATAATGCATACAGAAAACTGCAAGATTTAGTGGGCAAGATGGGCTCTGTCAACATCTACATATTATATATATTCGGAATTCGACAAACATACGTAACGTCGGTGAGTTTAACTATCAACATTTTTTCTTTTATTTCAGATATAGAAATTCTATTGCTACCTTCACTATAACCAACTACCTTAAATATATGTGATGTATGAAATGCATTTTCGGTATTCATTTTTTGAACAACAATGTCACATCGATCATTAATGTTATTAATTGCCGTTATTTGAGCCTTTTCGTTACTAATCAATTGCACAACGGAATCATTAGTTCTTTTTCGTGATTTATAACGAATAGTGTGATAGAAATCGCCTTTATAAATGTATCGTTCATACATCACACCATTATCGGTTCGCCAGCCATTCCCGAGCAAAACTGTATCGCCAACAATCTTAGCCGAAGTAGAATGTATATAACGATCTACAAATAAGCGTTTGTAATATTGTCTACATACTTCAGAGTTTTTATAAATATTGTCTGCTTGCCACTTTAACAAACTTTTCAGTAAATATCTCTTGCAAATTTGATTATCGACGCTCTTTGGTCCACTCACTTGTTGTTTGAGGTGATAATTGGTACTTTCGAATGTGAAAGCGGAAGTCGCCCATAACGGTCCAGCC
The DNA here is from genome assembly GCF_000949405.1 of Vollenhovia emeryi. Lineage (NCBI taxonomy): Eukaryota > Metazoa > Arthropoda > Insecta > Hymenoptera > Formicidae > Vollenhovia > Vollenhovia emeryi. The sequence goes on along the minus strand of NW_011966548.1, from coordinate 2,079 downwards.
ATTTTAATAGATTGCACAATATGCAGCAGACAGTGAATATTAAATGTCACATATTCTTCTCCGTATAAAATTGCAAATTCTGCGACGAAGCGTAGTACATTTATTTCGCATTGCTGCAGATCATCTTCACTAAGATTGTTTTGTAACAGTAAAAATATACTAATCAGAAACTCTTCAGGATCGCCAGCAAAAATTAAAAACATATAATTTGGTTGACCATATCTGGCAATTTTAATAATTTCATATCGCTACGTTTCGACCATGGGTTTTGGTCCTTTTCAAGCGGGTGTAACTACAAATTTAAATTTTACAAATTGATACAGTGTTAACATTTGTGATATTAGTTTGACGGTTGTATAAATGTGTATTACCTGTGTTAATCGTGCATAGGATCACGTGTATTTAGTGGTGTTGTGAGGATGGTCATTATAATCCTAAACTAAATTCGAGAGTGTTATAGAAAGAGAGAAGCCGCAAAGATATTTTTAAGTAGACATATAGACTTGCATCTTACGTGAACTTATCTTGAGTACTGACAAAACATGACTGACTAAATTCGATATGTAAAGGGTATCGGTACAAACAAGTAAAAGTCAAATAATAGGTCGAGCAATAAATAACATAAATAAATAAATAAATGATAGTGTCAGAAATTAAGTTAAATCTATGATTCGGTCATAAATATCGTTGAGATTTTCTGTGTCATTTTGTAAATTGATTGTATCTTTAGTCCTTTTTATAAAAACCATTTCCGCTATCTCTCTCCTTCTTGTGTTACTCTCTCTGTGTAATACATGCGAAGTAGACCAACCAAAATCATGACCCAGTGATGTACGGTGTTTACTGACCACTGAGTGGTTGCTTACGTGTTTCATATAAATAAATTAACGACAAAAGTTAATTCATTAGTGAAGTCGTGGCTAGACAACAATATTATCGATGACCACACATACCGAAACTTGCGTTGCACCAATGGAAATCTACCACGATGTTATGGACTACCGAAGATCCACAAGGCTGGATATCCTTTGCGCATTATAGTTTCGACCTTAGGAAGTCCTATTTATAATGTCGCAAGTTTCATCCACGCAATATTAATCAAATCCTTACAAAAACCAACATCTCACATTAAAGATAGTTGGTCGTTTGTAAAAGCCATCACACAAAGGCGAATTAAGGATGACGAGATATTAATTTCTCTAGATGTCACGGCTTTGTTCACTAACATTCCAACAGAGTTAGTGATCAAAGCAATAGAAAAAAGAGGGTGTGATATCTCTGTTGGTGTTAGTATTGCTTCGTCCACCTCGACGAAGCCCTAGCTGATTTTACAGTGATCGGTACGCCTCGGGCGTTCGGTACGCGCATAAGTCTCATTATCTCAACGCCGCGGGTTCGTAGATAAGGAAGCGGGATGCAGTCGTAGCAGGGATCACACAATCATGACACAGTAATTTCGCGATACACACCACTTGCTGAGGCATAAAAACCCTTCGGGTAAGGGAAAAGCCCGAGCAAGCGTACACTTTATTAGATCTGAATGCCTGGCCGCCGCACTGGCGGCACAGGCCACAACTCGCCTCATACATGCCCATTTACACAGATCGAAACACGCTTTACATAGAAATGCCAAATTAACGAGCGGTGGTTGTCTCTCGCGAGACCGAAGTGACTATGAAGCCCGAAGTGGCGGGCGCGGTTGAGAACCGACGCCGCCCCCCCTCGCAGGTATGCACGCATCGCGCCGCGCGAAGTATCGCCGGGCGAGGTGAAACGGTCGCTGAGCGCGACTAAGATGGCCGCGATGGCCCGGAATGGTGGTGCGCCGTTGCCGGCCGACACCCCCCTCTCCACCGAGAGAGCACGCGTCGTCCCGCTGCCCGGCCAAAGGGCCACGAAGGCCCGCGGATTGCCCGCGGGCCGACGCCCAAGGGAGGGTGATGCGGCGGGCCCCTCACCGCACCCCCTCGCCGTAGGTGAGGCACGCGTCCCCTCGAGGAACGCGGCCTGCAGATGACAAGACCCGCAAACGCGGCAATCCCGTCCCAGTCCAGTACCAATACAAACGCCGCACACGGG
>NW_011966547.1:0-18799 GCF_000949405.1 Vollenhovia emeryi | reverse complement strand
TATTCTCCTAAATGACACACATCAACGTTTGCTTCGAAATTCCTACACATACTTCTATAACTTACCTTTGCATACTCTCGATTCGTCCTATTACGAAGTTTCCGCAAAACTTCATTGTTCTTTGTTAATAAAGAAACTTTTCAATATGTGTATGATATAGAAATTATCATCCGTCAATATATATCACATTTTAAGTCTTGTAATTGTAATTTCCTATTGTTTTATATGGATAAGATGAAAAATATTACATGTGATACAATAAAACGTTGTCATAACTTGCCAAAAATAATTATGAAACGTTTTATTTTATATAGAATGCGCATTTCATCTGACAAACAAAGATTATCAAACAAAATGTATAGCAGTAAGACTATGGCGATGCATTCTACTATTAAATAGCATTTTTGTTCTAAGTATGCATTTTGTACATGTATATTTTATTATTTATAATATATAAAATATTAACATCTGTTTTCTTTCCTTATTTTCCTTATATTCGTTTAAACTGTACGGGTTCCCGCTTTGTATTGTGATTGGTTCCGCCATTTTTAGGGGCTATGACTTTGACCCAATGAAAAGTGGTCTACAAGTTCGCCGGACTCTGTATTCTAGGGACTCTAGGGCCAAGTTCTAGCATAGTATAACTAGTAGGGGCACTCTCTGTCGGCACCTTTGATCTGGGCGTTCTCAATTTTCCGCCATGTTTTTGATCGCCCCAACAGTGTATCAACGGCTAAAAGTGCCTGGGCCCTTTTCAGGATCGTATCCAGGAAAGGCGCGTACGAATTAGCGTACATTATTTATTGTAAATGGAAATGGCCTATGAAAAAAATGTTCTAATAAAGGTAATTAATGTAATTACTTGCTCCAACGTATAAAAGTATTAACGCGTCAACACTGCAAATTTTTCAATGTCACACCGACTTTGCACTAACACACGTACAAAAATCCTGTGATTGGTCATAACTAAAACATGTCGGATGCGCAGTACGGATCGGCGCGAACGTGAAACAAAAGAGCGAGTGCCCATACTGGTTATACTGTGGTTCTAGCATCGTGGACACAGGCCTTAAGGTTCGGGAACGCGCAGTCTATATATACTATGTCTATGGCCATAACTAGAAGAAGAAGATGAGAAAACAGTATCTTTTAAACATGGAAGAGAGATTCCGGAACCTCGACTGGTACGTGCACAGCGATTTTGCGAGATGATTTCAAGCGTCGAAACGGACAGAATTTTTGTAAATGAATTTTGCAATTTCCGCTTATTACAATTTGTACAAATTGAGGTGTAATTGTTTTCCCATGAATGTCGAACGACCGCGATTCGACACTTGTACACTTTTTGTCTTAATTCCTTGTTTAATTTGTATTTAATCGTTGCAGGCATCCTGCGTTGGAGGACATGATAGACAATGTCTTCATCAGGGACGAGAGAATGGAGCGCGAGAGCGCGATGTACAAAATCATGAACGATAACTTCAAAAATCCGTTTGAGAATATTGAAAGTGAGTACGCCGATGTCGATGTAGAGCTGATTAAAAAGCATCTCTTCGAGGATGGCGAGGTTTTTGCCGACTCGCAAGACGAGGAACAAGTGAAGCACGAGGATAGCTCCAGTATGCAAGAGCAAAAGAAGCTCTATGTACCTGGTATAAGGGTATCACCGGTTCCCTTTCCTAGAAAGTCTGAATTAACTATGGCTCAGCAAGCTATGTGCCTGCGCGTTTTATTGAGATTTTCTAGCATCGAGAGGGGGCCAATGAATGAGAAAGAGCGAGAAGAATACGAAGAATACATGGTAAATAGACATCAAGCATTTTTCATTTCTGTCCAACATTCTTTATTTAGACGAGCAAATTGAGACAGGGGAAAAGAACGAAAAGCTCTGTTGAAATTGATTTTATAAACGACAATAAACTTCTGATTTGTGTGCATTGAAATTGGGATTAATTTCTTCCAGACATTGAAACGAATAATAAATCAGGAACAGCAAGAATTTCTAGAGTTTGTAAAGAACCAATGGGACGAGACCTTCAAATGGCGAATCAAATGTAATAAATTCGTCGCATTAAAGTGGAAGGCAAAGGCGCACAGGTATAGAACGTTACCGCAATATTATGTCGAAAGTACAAATATATCACTTTGTGTACAGAAGGTTAATTTGACGAATAAAGATATTAGAGCAGTATTCACGTCTTGTTTACAACAGGCAAGTTATCATGGCATTTACCCAACGTACTTAATTTGAAAGTGTACATTTAACTATTTTATTATTTTTAGGAGGCTTTACCCAAAGTGATATTGCCGACACTCGATCGGCCGCAGAAATTGTTTGTAGATACTGTAAAATTGCTCGAACGATATCCTCCGTGTGTCACACATCAAGTGACGCAGCATTTCAGATTACCCGTGAGTGAGGATATGTATTGCGAGAGTTTGGCGAGGGAAGCTGAAGCAGACTTTGTTATCTCGTCCAGTGGCCTCAAGTGTTTATTGAACAACATAGACCCAAACTATTCAAACACGTGGCTCATACCGATAGTCGTGAAATCGTATGGTGGAAAGAAGGTTGTTTATGTGGATAAAAAATTACCACCTACCACAGCCACTATACAGCAAAAAAATACTTGGGTTTATAAATACATACTTAGGCATTATTTCGTTAATGAAAGTGAATCCTCGAAAAAGTGAGTATAAAGCATGATAGAAAAATTTAATTTGTTGTATGTATCTCACTCTCATGACGAATATTTTAGAATAAAAACGAAAGAAAAACCTGAGAGTGCCACAAATTGCTCTGATTCGGACGATAGTACATGCAATGATTATCTTAAGATCTATGAGGAAGATTTGTATTTATCAGATACAGATAAATCGGATAATCTAACAAATGTCCAAACTGATTTCAAAATGGATAAGGAACAAAATGTATCGTATAATCTTTTCAGACTAGGGCCTTCACTGGAATTTTTACAGCAAGAAAAAATGAGTGGGGTGAAGGAATATAAAATGTTAGTTCGTACAAAGACGGATGGTATTGAGGTAAAAATATTCTCATACCGGTAATTTTCTTACCAATAAATCAGTATTGAATTATAAAATTTGTAATTTATCCTCATCAGATGTTACCAAACCAAGAATCGCAGACTTTAATATTAGCACCAAAGATGGAGCATCAGCTTGCATATGGAGCTGAAGCTGTAACATTGGACGAAGGCATGCAGCAGTGGATCTCATTAAAATTTAGACCAAAGGCATTATTAGCTAGAGGTATCTATTATTTTATAATTATTATGATTACGTTCATGCGTTACTTTATTGTCCTCGAGATAGGATTACAGTCCCAGACTAGAATAATCTCGTTCTCTTTCACTCAAAAATAAAACACAAGGCATGTAAAGAATGAAGGTCAGAATTGAATCCAAGACTTAAATAATTAGCTCCTACATGTATGAAGAAGAAAGTCCTCTATTATGAGATAGGCTTCTAATGTGAGACAACAGGTTTTCAACGTCCAAATTCAATCACAAATCTTTTTTCGCGACGATCACACGATTCAACAATGAATCCACTAAATTTTTTTCCACATTGAATCCACATTTCCACTAAACAGATTTCACTTCAAGAGCAATAAATTCATGGTGAAACTAATATGTGTATATCATTATATTCTATACATATTCTATATATCTATATTTTGCATTACCACAGTTAGAATAGCAACTGACACCGCGGAAATAATACAAATAGAAAGACATACATCACTGTCGGTGAGCAAAGATCTAAAACGACTTCATAACGTCAAAGTGCAAGATTCTTTAAGTATTTTGCATAATATAATTGAGGAATTATCATCCTTGACTCCTGGTCAATATATTATAAGACATGTTCCACAGAATGGACCGTTTGCTTGTGTTTATAAACCAGTCAACCATAGGTAAATGTTATGAATCTATCATGAATCTAATCTATTGGAAAAATTACAACATAGATTTCACTAACAAAAAAATATATATTGGAAATACTTTTCAGGAAAAATGTCTTCGATTTACATGCAATGTATAAATCCATGACATATGAAACAATATCCAAATTTCCATGGCCACCCATAGATATTATGATGACAACTCCAGCGATTAAATGTTATAAAAAGATGCCTGCAATGTTTAAACCATCTTTCAAGGTTTCTAAGACACCATCTGGCCGACCTAGAGGACGCCCAAAGAAAAATACTAATGTCACTAGCAATAATAAAGGTTACTAATTTTTTTCATACTTTAAGCTCAAACCTATCGATTGATAGAGAAACATATGGTAATATAGTAGAACCAATATATTATCAGAGAGTATTATTTTATCCGAATGTTTTACTTTTTCAAATTACATTGAACTGATAGTAGATAATAGTATTTGTACTTAACTATTTTTTATCAAGTGTAATACTCTTATTAAGAATATTGATATTTAACAATCTCTATCATTGGTATAATTATCTCCTTCTCTTCTTACATGAGGAATATTTTATGCAATATTTTTATTTTATGAAAATGTACTATTTTATATCAGAATATTTGTAACACTATACTGCGTTCACGGAGAGAACGACCACGCATTTCGTCCGGTTCGGTCAGACCACGCCTCTATTTTGCCCCCTCCACACCGAACAGGCCCTGAGTAGCGCGCTCGATTTCCCCTACCTCATCCCCACTCTGTCCAAAGCTGCGCGAAGCGTGGTCGTTCTTTCTGTGAACGCAGTATAGATGAGATGTAAACAAATTATCTGAGATATGAAAATAAAATTAATTTGAATTAAAGTCAAATTTGCAGGAAATTGGCAACAACTTAAAAGAATTCAAAAAGTATGAAAACAAGATTTTTATGTATATTGTATATATATATAATTATATATATATTATTTATATATATATAATCTCCAACAGAAGGATGAGTTTCTGAAAAAGTTCTGTAAAATGCCTGACATATTTTATCGATAAAAAATTACAAATTTAACGGAGAATATGTCGTCGGTAGAAATATGATAAAGTTTTGTCAAAAAAAGTTGACAACAGAGCCACAACAAAACTACAAGTCTAGCAAATTAGCAGCCAAAGTAAACTAGGACTTGCATTTGCCAAATGTCAATTTGCTGCAATTTCTGAAGAAGTTGCTGTCAATTTATTAGTTAATAATTTGCTTACTAATTGTAAGATTTCTTTTATTGTCTACATAATTAATGTTATGTGTCTTTTTGTATATTTTAAAATAAATGTATAAAATTCCAAGTATATATCAAGAAAAGATTTTTTTTATATTTCTTTATCCAATAATTTAACTGTCCAAATGTTTTTATCTCTTTATTAATTCTATCCCTCGGGTAATAAAGGTTCTACTTTATTCTCATTATTAGTTTTGTACATATCTAAAATATGCAATGCTGAATCAATATCTTTTCGTTTCTAGTTCCTGTATCTCTCCGAAGAAGTACTCGGCAAATAATAAATAAAACGAAGACGTAAAAGAGAAAACGCAGCATAATTTTCTAGAAGAAAATAGTTTCTATTTTGAAAATATTTGTTTATTTTGTAATGAAATTTTTGTTTCCTATATTCTTTCTTTCGTGCTGCTCTTTAATAATCGGTAATGCATCACACAGCTATTCATATCTCGATTGAAAAGGTATGCACAATCAATTTAGAATAACGTTTTTATTTTGAAGTGAGTAATCAAATCTAAAATAATTGAAAAGCAACATAAAAGAAAAAGTGATTAAAAATAAAATGTTTTTTTCAGATGTGTAATTGCACAAAGTTAGCTATAATTTCATCGATATATATGTAAAATACTATCAAATGCCAGGTATTATGGATATGAACAACATTTATATTCGTCAACTTTTCTCTACATTATTTTTCTAATTGCGTGAGCAGAATAAAAATATATTCATATACTATAATAAAAATATATTCACATAAATTTGTTGTCTTCTTTGTGCCATATCTCACATACGAATAGTTAAGGAGAAATGTAGAGAAAATTCACTTTTATCTAATTAATCTGGTTTATAATATGGACATATGATTGTATGATTTGACATTTATAGTTGGTTGTATATGAAAAATTATATAATTTTTTCTTCCAATTTAACAAGCAAACAAATATGCTGTGTGCAAATGTTCAAGTTGAAATATTTTATTTTATAAACTGTTATAATATTTACAAGTAGGTATGCCTAGATTTCCAGACATATATAATACATATATGTATATTTTAGTTTTTATATTATATGTATGAACAAAGACGAGAAAATAAATAAACAGCATAGAATGTTCTTGATTTTATTTTCATTGATTTCCTAATTATCTCTCTTTTACACAATGAGATTCTTTATATAAATTATATAAATTTTTGATAAAAAGAATATATAAAATATAATTTAATTAAATATAAGATGTGTATATATGAACAAGATTGGAACGCATAACATTGGGAAATTTTACTGGCCTACATAGTATACAGTAAAAGTTTCAAAAAAGTATTACAAAACTGATATTGAAAAATGCAGTAAGAAACCTTTTCTAATTCCTTATTAATACATTAAGCGATATTAAGATGGAATCTGTGCAGGAATATATAAAGTTTTTCTTCTTTTTATATTATGCATCAATAGGCAATAGGTGTAGCACCTGGACCCTTAATAGCTTTATCAAAATTTATGTAGAGACCAGGGAAAGAAGTGCCTTCTTGTAATCTCCTGAGGTGTCGCCCTGTAACATATATATGTACTTGTTAACAATTTATTGCAATTGAAAAATATAATTTGGATAATGGAACAACTTGTTTGAAAGCGCATAAATTTGAAATATTATACATACAGCTATCCAGCTCTCCAGAGACTTTCCGAAGCGTTCCTCAAATGCCTTCTTAATATCTCCCAAATCAATTTCACTTCGAGACACGATGATACGGATGAGCGTTCGATCCTTCGTACCTATGCCATGCATACTGGCATATAAACGTTCAGCGAAAAATCCAACTTTTGACTTGACGCATTTCACTGTTGGCCAAAAATTAAGATGATTCATAGCGTTACAGTCGTATCGATTATATGTTAATGAAAAATATATGGAGGAATATGAGTAAACTGTTATTCGGGGGAGCATTCTTTTTCCATGCTGTAAAGTAACACTACGCTCATACAGCATTTTCAATCTGGATCTTACACAGATTATACTACACTCGTGTATAAAATATATACAATGTAGCAACAAATGTTTTTGTATGTTACATGTAACAGTTGCCATGCAACATTGTCAAGGGATATACATATATGTATCTATGTATGTATGTATTGATATACAGGGTTCAATACCACACAAGTATACATACCGTTTGCATGCAATTTAGAAATAAAACTATGCTTCTTGAATGATTATTACAACACAATGATAGAGATATTCTTTTCTTTTTTATCAAAGTTTTAAGTATCGTTACTTTAGGATTAATTAGATTGTTACACATGAATAAAGAACAGTGGACGACAAGAAAAAAGTTTGAGGGGTACCTTACGCTACTAGCTGCGTTCGGCATTGCAAATCCGAGTGCTCTTCCTCCTTTTTTACCTCATTCTCCTTTCTCGCTCACTCGTATGCAAAAGAGCACTCTGACACCTCGGATTTGCAATGCTGAACGCAGCTACTGTGTACTGTGTCGGGCACTCGTGTCCAAAACTCTAAGAATTATATGGCAATCACAGCAACAATCATATTAATATTTCTACAAATGGGTAAATAAAAAGTGAGCAAAATCTTGCGGCGGTAACTTGCCTCTGCCCTGCGAAAATATTGTTCGACCGTTCTACAAAAGTTGACGGAAAGCATAAATGCGAGTTGTGAGATATTTACGGAAAGTTCGACTCGTGTTATATCGGGATTATTGCTATTCCGTTGCGTTTGCAATGACTTATAATTTCTTCGCGTCGATCTGCTATTTCAATCACTTGCTCGTGTTTCACACTGAAACGCACAATTAGTCTCACCTAAGCACAACTAACAGGGAAATACATCGAGCAAGTTTCTTCTGATCGTACAATACAGTATTAATATTAATCAATTGATTCTGAGGCGCGCGTGCTTATAAGAAACATAAGGGCAAGTCACATTGTGAAATTAGTAGCTGCAAGTGATTTGTAAATAAGAATGTTATGATGTAATTGGTACACTTATATCCTATTCAGAAGCTTTACCTATTCCAAGCAAGCCTTTCTCGATGCTGCCAGAAAATTCCTTCTTTATGGCAACCTCTATGTCGTGCCCTGATACTTTCTCATACTCGATAAACGTTTGACGCAGTTGCTGATAACTGCGAGATACCAAGATCGCATTGAATTGAGATTCGTCAGTTCCCCACTGCTTTTCACCTGTATTCGAAATTCAAAAGGAAACATTTTTAAAGCGAGCCAAACACGCTTTGATTTTGCAGATTGACAGATAAACAGATGAACTTATCGAAATGGATAAAGGAAATTTGACGAAAACATTTCGCGACATACCAGCTTCGTATAACGCTTGGGCATCGGCAGTTGCTTGCGCATGATCGATTCCCTGATTTTCGTCTCTGTTTGCCTGCACGAGGGATACCAGCAATCTCTTGAAATGGCCCGACGTATCGCCCTTCAAGTCGCTCTCGAGTGTTTTGCCGTACACTATTCAGAATAATGTATTTCTTACAGGAGAAAACAAAGCTATAAACAAGTGTACAATAAATGGAGGCAAAGAGCTTACAATTTTCGTAAAATGTGGCGATCGTACGGATGCCGTAATTGCTGAGTGTGCACAGAATCTCGACAATTGCCTCCTCATCAGTGCCCATACCGGTGACCGCGTCGTGCAGCTCTTTGGCATAGTAATGTGGCAACGGGGTCATAAGGGCAACAATGACATCCTCCAGTTTTCCAGTTAACTCGCTCTTGAGATCGCTAATTAGATCTTTTCCATACATGGTCTTAAACGCCTCCGCGATCTCCAGTCTCTGCACAATGCCTCTCTTTGTGAGCACGTCGATGATCGCCTTCTCGTCCGTGCCGAATCCCTTCATCGCCTTGCGCAAAATAGTGGCGTCCGCGTTTGCATCGAACGGCTCGGCGGGATACACCGTTGGGGTGCACTAAAACGCAACAAGTCAAATTGTAACAATGAAGAATTTTTCTACAATCTTTGATTAAAATTAGAGCGATCGCGAGTTGAAAATGCGAAACAATAATCTACGCGTACAATCCCAGATAGCACACATAGTTGTATGAATGCTCTTCTGGAGTGCAAATAATCTTAATTTCAGAATATTTCATATATACAGATTGTTACAATTAGAAATCGTAGATTTTTAGAATATTCGTCGAGAAATAATTTTTTAATATTAATCGAATTTACCATATATGTATAACCGACACGCTATATTCGATAGATTATTCTATTCACTATTGAGACGGGAAATGATATTATAGTCAACCCAACTGGCTAGTTATTTTATTAGTTTATTATACAACTTTTTCAAGTGGTACTAAACCAGTCATCGTCGTCGAATAAGACAGTCGAATTATACACACAGAAAAATATATACTACCTACAGTATTATTTGTTCCAAGTATTTGATAAGTTTATATATCCACAAATCTATCATAATGTCGTCGCAAGTGTTATATTTACTCAAAACATATTCTGATTCTTAGTAAGTCTAGTACTTGAAACAAGAAAACATAGAATTATTTGAAGCAAAACAATTTTGTCTCTTCTGACTTTATTAAAAGAAGCATACAGAATCCTTCCATAAGTTTTCTAATTTTCTTCAAAGAAGAATAAATTCTTTCTTTGAGTATAAGATGGCAAGCTTTTCTAAGACTAGTAACAAGTATATCTTAAAACTATTATTAAGAAAATATTCTTTGTTGGAGCAAACTATTACTTAAACGGAATAAAATAAACTGAGTAATTACTTTTCTTGACTGTACAATAATATTTTTCTGTGTGTGGGCTTGAACATTCTATATATTCTATTCACATTCGAAAAAGGTAGTAGTGCCAGTCGAATATTCCTCGAACATAAGATAAATATATAAGAATGACCTATGGAATATAGCCAATATTCTTGAAATGTTCATAGGAGTGTCTTGTGCTATCTGGGATTCGTTCTTGTCGATCTAATCTTTTTATAACGCACACCGATAACGACAAAAATTGATAAATTTATCTATACTTGAGAGATGATAATTAATTGTAAGTACAACTCTCAAGGTCTCGTTTCGTCAACTTTGACGTTACAAGCAATTGCATTAATTGCAGAATACATTTATTATTGTATATTATATACTCGTGTTTTATTTAAGAAAATAATTCATCGCGCATTCGTAGAATCAATGTAAAAAGAATTGGTGAGAATCTTGAGCGAAACGTGAGTCGACTCGAAAACTAGGCTGCCGTTAAAAATACGGATGATCGAGACGCCAGTCAGCGCGCGCCGGAAATAGATCGATACCGCTAATTATCGGCGATGATCTCGCTGCTCGGCATCCGATCACGTACCTTGAACGGATAGTATTGTTGCTGCGACATCTTGGCCTTGTTCCTCTCTCGTGACGGTCGACAGGGAAATCCGCGGGGCTACCTAGCGAGACAGAGAACCAGTGATCAACGATGCGTCATCAGCTCGATTTTTTCACGTTTCACGTTCGTGAATCGTGCGGCGTGACCGCGACTAACAATAAGTACCGCGAGTCACGACAGAGTTAACCATCGGAAGCCGGTGGCGGCTTTTCGACCGACTGTCACTTCGAATCGATTCAACTAAAACTCCGATTAACGTAATCGCCCATTTATCGAGTAGCGTCTGTGAGCGTCGTGCACAATTACTTGTCTTGCTATTGAAATAACGCGCAAAACAGATCAGGCACCAGCAAACAGCTAGGCTACCTTAAATCAGTTGCCCTCCAGTCTTCAAGATAAAAACTATCTCCAACTTGATAAGGTTTTTCTTACTTTCTACACGAACCCGAGAAATATCTCAGTTTCCGACATGATCGATCAAGATAGAAATCGGTTCACCCCGAGGATCGATTTCGACCGTTGGCTCCGGCACGATTCGAGCACAGGGACACATCGCTCCTCTTACCGGTCTCAGTCTCCTGTCGATGGGAAAACTCGGGAGCTGGATGCAGGGACGAACACGCGCCGACTGTGAGACTGTGAGACTGTGAGTGTGGCCGACTGCCGAGAGCCACCGAGCGGACTAAGCCACAGAAGTGAGCCACTGACTGAGCCGCCGCCGTGGCGGGCAACACCCACTTTCACGTATCGCGTCATCGTTCGCGATCCGCAGGCTTCCTCAAGGCGACGCGATTACGAGAGCGATTGCGAAACTCTCTCGCCGAATAAGAAGAAGGCGTAACTTTTCCTCCCCCCTCCCCCCTTTCCCACTTTCCACACGTCCGCGATGCGCCCGCGCGGGAATGTGTCGCGTCGCTACAGTGATAAGATGGGGGAGCGATGAGAGATTCAAGTTGCGGCTGCGAGGTACCGACGCCGAATTGACCACACGGTTAGCCGATAACCTCAAAGAGGTATGATTCTTTCCAGGGTTGGGAAGTAATTCGTTACTTGTAACCAAGTTACAGTTACTTCTTTTCGGTAACTCTAACTTAACTTGGTTACTTTTTCTCCATCTGTAACTGTAACTCGATCAATTGCATTTTTTCGATAACCAGTAACTAATTTAATAGTTACTTTATATATATTTTTTCAACCTCCGCAGATCGCATTAGGCCTTGCATTTGCGCATAAACGCCTTTATCGCCGCTTTACAATTCAGATGCAGATTCGATATTTTTATTTCTGTTGCAACCCAGATAGCACACTGAATTCACAAAGTATTCTTCAAGTTTTCTTTTTTCTGAATTGTAATTCTTTAGGAATTCATAGAAGAATACAATAAGAGTGACAGAGGAAGTTTAACATGCACCATAAATCGTTTTCCTGACAACTTCTTAAAGTATTCATCTCGAATTCAATAAATGTAAACTTTATGAATTCAAGGGGAATAGTGTTAGAACAAAGAGGATTACAAAATATTTACCCAATGTATGTACACATCTAATATGCAGTAACATTACACCATTATTATAATTTCTCACTCAACAGTGAGATACTCTCAACCGAAGCTCGTTGACAATCGGATGATTCTTCCGTTTCGGTTCTCGTCGTCCGATTCTTTCTTTTACACAATAGAACTATTGCACCAAATTAATTGCACATAACGTTACGCACACAAAATATTGCACGTGGTAACACGCTGCACAAGAACGTCCGGATGGCGGTTAGCGGATACTCGCGCATGACAAATAATTTCTCATAAATTCTTAAAGTGTTCACAGTACTGAATCGCGAAGTATTCAGTATAATGAACTTCAGAAGAATACTTCAAGACGAACTGATTCAGACTAATTCTTCAAGAATTCTTCACATATTCATTTTTCTAATTCTGTATGTTTTCTTTAAAATGAATTCTCTATGAACTTATGTTCATCTTTGTGCTATCTGGGAAGGGAGTAACTGCAAAGTAACGATTCGTTACTTTTCGAGTAACTGTAACTGTAACGCGTTACTTTTCAGAATTGGTAACTTGTAAAGGCTGGTCTACAATATATGGAGTAAGCTGGAGTAAGGAAATAAATCCATTGTATTCAGCTCTTAGGCTTACTCTCGGTGAATAAAAATACCATCAATCAGTGTTACAAATATTTTAAAAATTATGCCCAAATTTTTTAGCTTCCTTACACCAAAAGCTAGAAGTTAGGGCTCTCCCTTACTCCTTACTCCACGCTTACTCCACGTATTGTAGACCAGCGTTAACTGTAACTAGTTAAGGCCTTCACACACAAAATTCCGTAAGGACGTAAAACGTAAGCGTAAGAAAATCGACCAGTCACAGTCGAGAACGTAAGGCAATAACGCAAGCAGTAGCAAATCCAATCTGTTGATTTTCTTACGCTTACGTTTTACGTACTTACGGAATTTTATGTGTGAAGGCCTTTACACTGTTAAGCTGCCATTTCACGGAGCGAAACTAAAGCTGGTGTTTACCTCCACTCTACCAAACGATACAGCGAAGTTGGATTTATCCAACTTTTAGCGAATGCTGTGAATGCCTAACCTGACCAGTGGGTACTTGAGTAAAGACGTTGTAAGTGTTAAAATAAAGTAATATAACCACTACACAAAACAAATATCATGTATTTTTAAATATTTTTAATGTTTCAGAATACGTAATTATGGCTGGAAGAAGCGAGAAATTGGCATCACGAAAAAACATATGTACAATAATTTTGGCACTGACACAAAGAAGAAACTGTGTCAGTCACGGTTTTTAAAAATTGGTGCTACCCAATGCTTTTTTCCTTATATTTTTTTCTTCTACAAATGCATCACAGTAGCTGCAGCCCCGGCTATACACTGTTTTTGTATTTATGCAATTGCAATTGTTAATCCACATTCTTCATCCATTTTATTTATTTGTATTCCACTATAAACAAAACTAGAAAGCCAGCAAAAGCCAGGAATTCAACTTGACTGAAATACAACCTCAAAGCAGCGAAAAATACGCTCCATGAAAAGGCAAGAGGCATTTAGCCTCTTTAGCGTTAGCTAAAGCAAAGCTGATTTGTGTTGCGATGGAGTGGGAGTAAACGCCAGCTTTAGCCTCGCTCCGTGAAATGGCAGCTTTACTGTAACTAGTTACTTTTATTAAGTAACTTTCCCAACCCTGATTCTTTCTCTATGCATGTCCGTCTAGCTGGGAGATCACTTAAGAATGAGATCTGCCATTGGTTCGTAACATTGCACTTGTTTCAAGTGTAAGAAGCAACTACCGTGTTTCTCACATTTTAGCCTCGCAACTCGCAACCAGTTCGCCTGACGATCTACGTTAATCCACGATGACGAACAGCCTCATTGATGCGCACTGGTTTCCCCTGGCGTCGCAGGGCAACATTTACTCCATGACCAAACTGTGCTCGTCCAGCAGCTCCAACAAGCTGTTAGTGGCGTCCTTAAAGAGAAAGATCTACTCCTGCGAGTATCATCAAACGTCCGAGTTCCTGAGGCCTATGGTGAAGGAATTGCTGTTTACGTACATCCCCAGTATGTAAACTATTATTATTCTTTCACGAACACTTTAATCAAGATGGATGTAATCATTTATTCACTTGGACCAATAAGCAAGCGGCGGACTTGATTTACAATAAGTTAATATACACTCGGCCTCCCATTTTTCTATCACGCATAATGCACTTTAGTCGATAACGTCACATACACGTGTCTTCTTCATCTGCCTCAGGTGGCACGGAAATTATTGCCATCGACGCTTACAACAAGTCCGACGCTGGGGACAGTTTTGTGATAGGCATAACCATCATGAAGACGAGCACCGACACCATAGAGAGGTACTTGAACATATACACGGAGGGTGCGATAGACGGCGAAGGGGACGAGGGTAGTTCGATCGAAGCAATAGCGCAGAATTGTCTCATGGTGGAACTGTCGTACATCCCCTACCATCTGTATCATACCGTTTTACCACAAGAAAATTCGGCACAGGAGGTGTGTTGGAGATATCAGACAGTTTGCACCGTCACAGTCACTTTATGTAGCACGAGTGAAAACTTGCAGGTAGTCTGGTTGATATCTGGAAGCGATTATAAGATTCACATGATAAGGGAAGATAAATTGAGCCATGTTTACAGCGAGTCTTCCGTCGAGAATCACTTCCCGGAGCTGCACGACATCCAAGCGATTGCACTATGGATTAATATTTATTATTATGACAATTATAAGCGGTTTGTATAAGAAAATGATATTCTCTTGTCTCGATAATGCGTATCATCTCACGTGTGGCCGATCCAAAAGCAGGAGGGTCACCGCCATCGGCTGTGATTGCGGTCTGGTCAAGATCGCTCTAGTAAGCGTGGTGGACTTGCAGGTTTCTCGAAGCTGGCTGCTGAGATACGACAGTCCTGTACCAAGTGTAATAGTATTCCCACACAGAAACCCCATTAGCAAGCCAGACTTTGTGGACGTTAAACGTAAATATTTTAGGACCTTTAGGCACATTGTGTACGCGTGTAACACCAAGATGAAAATTATTAAAAATTTCAGCCGAGAAATGCGTCCCGAAAGATGACATCCTGAAATTAAACATTGTTATTTCAAGTACGAGTAATGCTGTGGTTTTTAAGTAAGTATACAAGTTAACGGGTATCTCAAGATTTCATGATAAATTGAGACGAATGAAAAATATTCGCCAGAGATATCTTGGAGCACGGAATGAAACAGGACGTAATACTGAGCGGCAGCGAATCGTCGGACAGTATTCTGTGCTGCTGCATCGCAGACATAAATATGGACGGGCAAAACGAGATCTTGCTTGGCACCTACGGCCAGGAGGTCCTGATCTTTGCGTTGACGGGTGACACGTGGGAATTGACCTCGAGAAAACTGTTCGACGCTCCTGTGCATTCCATAAGCTACATGGACATAACAAACGATGGAATAAAGGAACTGATTGTGCTCACGCAACGAGGTGTACATATATTACAGGTAAACAGGTGCCCTAACATTTTACATGTGTATATATACATATATTTAAGATATACATTTTTATACATCTTTCCGCATAGCACAATATAGCCGACACACGTGCCAAGTGGAAGGAACGTTACGGAAAGTTATTTGACACGCTAGTTCGAAAATAATGAAAATATTTTTTATATTTCAAATCCAAAAAGAAGATTATATCCCCTCATGTATTTTATACATTTGTTACGTATTGTACATATTATATTGGTAATTTAATTATATATATACAGGGTGTACCTAAACTGGCGATAAATATTTTAATGATAAGTAGTTTGTAACATTTTGAGACGAAAATTCTAATACGAAAAAGTCGAGGCTATAATATAGTTTTCAAATGGGAACAGTTTAAACATCTCGAATAACAAAGCTAGAATTTCGCGCGCTCAGGGCTGGCAAAATAGCCAATGATAAAGGTGCTTTCTTGAACCACACGTTTTTGACATTAATGAAATTAGTGTAAAAATGTATGCAAGAGTTTTATTAAGAAACTTTCTGTTTATTTGCAATGAATTTTAGAAATAGTTTAAAATGTTTTTTTTCAATAGTTCAAATCGATATTGATTTGTGTCAACTGTCATCAGCATATCTATTTGGTTAAATTGGTAAATGTCCGCGATGAAATTTGTCGATAAAATCATTTTTGTTCCACCTTGAGATTGACTTTGTCGATAACATAGCATACTATACCGATTACTGATTAAATTCTGATAAAAGTCAAGCCATTGATATTCTTTCTTAAAAATAGTGATAATATTTCAGGAGTTTGGGAAAGAAGGAAATTAACATAAAGAAAAATAAAATAGAAAGAATATTAATGTAAATTAGGTCCTCATAAACGTACTTAGTAAAATCCATGAAATAATTTTTTATAAATTCTATATTATTTTACGACTGCATAAATTTTTAATATTGCTAAATTTTCTAAATGCAATTGTATTATTAGTTATTATTATTATTTGGTGTGAGCACAATTTTTTAAACGCTACGGAAAACTAACAATGATTTTGAAAATCTTGATTTTATACCTATGATAAGAATAAACATTATGCATATTGTATGCATATTGCAACCGCGAACTAAGTATCACATAACATCTTTTAACGTTTAACAGCTCAAAATGAATAATAATATTTCTATTATTAGCATCATACAATATCGTTTCTTAGAGGTAATAAATAAATTATAACCGAAGCGTCTAATTTAACGTAGTTTACTTTTTATTTTTGTAGGACTTTGTAAAAATACAATAAATCTATCAATAGAGTTAACGTAGGATTCTCACTAAAACTAAACAAGGAACAAGAAAGACCAATGCGAGTCAAGGCAGGATGTAGATAGCCTATACTAATAATTTTTAATAAATTGCGAATTCATATACTGTTTCTTGTATACGATTTCATAATTTATTAAAAATTATTAGTATAGGCTATCTACATCCTGCCTTGACTCGCATAAATCTATCATTTTATTCGTGATAAATTATTTACATTGGTTAATATGTTGTCTACGTGAAGAAGATGGTATAATAAATTAATGTAAACTATTCGTGTAACGTAATGTAAACTATTCGTGAAAAAAATAAACAATCCATATAATCTTGAAATTTTAAAATCTTGAAATTATGATGCAGACGCTCACCATACAATAAATCCAATAAATGAAATATCTGTTAAGAGAAACGATATTATTATAGTCAAGTGCCTGGGCCCTTTTCAGGATCGTATCCAGGAAAGGCGCGTACGAACTAGCGTACATTATTTATTGTAAATGGAAATGGCCTATGAAAAAAATGTTCTAATAAAAGTAATTAATGTAATTACTTGCTCCAATGTATAAAAGTATTAACGCGTTATTCGTCAACACTGCAAATTTTTCAATGTCACACCGACTTTGCACTAACACACGTACAAAAATCCTGTGATTGGTCATAACTAAAACATGTCGGATGCGCAGTACGGATCGGCGCGAACGTGAAACAAAAGAGCGAGTGCCCATACTGGTTAAGCCTATCACACAATGCGAGGCAACAGGCAACAGGAACAGGGAATAGAATTTCTGACGCGTTGGATTGGTTAGTAGAAAATTTCTGACGAATCCAACGCGTCAAAAATTCTATTCTCTATTCCTATTGCCTGTTGCCTGGCATTGTGTGATAGGCTTTATACTGTGGTTATACTGTGGTTATACTGTGCTTTGAACGCGGGATTATTATTATTATTATTTGGTTACCTTTGGTCTGTTCGTTATCGCTGCATTACTGCACTAGTGCAATTAACTAACTGCACTAGTGCAGTAGGCTAGAGCAGGGGTGGGCAAAATGCTGCCCGCGGGCAACGGGCGCCCGCGGGCGCCCGCGGGCATGCCCGCGGGCATGCCCCCACTCCAATCATCGCCCCACCACGTCTCAATCATATTCGGAACTATACTTCTAAAGCGCGACGTTCTTTCCCACTTACGAAACTGTCTCCCCACTCTTGCCGAAACTGTCTCCCCACTCTTGCCCGACACGCACAGCTATTGCCCGCGGGCAAACGGGCGCCCGCGGGCAGTGAAAATTGCCCAGGCCTGGGCTAGAGGTTACTTGGCTCCCAGTCGAACCAATATGGCTACGCTAAAGAGTTCACTAGACATCAGATCAGGGGAGCGATCACGTGCACCGATCGAATTCGAATTCGAGAAGGAATATGCCATCCGATACCACTCTTCGTACATGATCAATCTATGGTCTGAGGGAAACTATCCTATAATAAATAAGCATGAACTATGAAACCTGTAGAGTAGAGACGTATGAGAAGTCGACCGATCGAATTCGATCGTGCACGCGATCGCTCCCCAGAGCTGCGTTCAGAAACGTCACCCGAACGCACTGGCGTATATTTTATCCTTGTTTAACATACGATGAGCAACAAGGATAGAATGATGGATCGAGTGGTGTTTCTGAACGCAGCCCAGTGTGTCGCGTGCGACAAATCGTCAAAGTTGAAACTTTTGTCGCGACGTCGCGTTCTTCACAGCGACGGATGTGACGTTGAGAAAAGCTGTGCGCTGATTGGATATCGCGCGTCGCGCGTCGCGTCGTCGCGCTGGTCTGCAAGAGCCATTACTAGGGTGCGTTCGAA
>NW_011966546.1:16279-18792 GCF_000949405.1 Vollenhovia emeryi | reverse complement strand
GAATGCTCCACCCTAGCCAAGATATTGCATCAAGTTGCGTAGAAACATTTTGCAAGTATCTTTCGTCTTTCAATTATTCATAATGCAACAAGTCATTTCCAAATGAAAGAATTTTTTTTAATGTAGAGCACTAAAAACAGAACAATTTAGTTTTTATAGCGAAAAACATATTTCCAAGTCGAAGTTATAATAAACGTAAGATTAATTGATCTGAGAGATTCGTCAAGTGAAAATGAAGAAACGTTTATTTGTATGTAATCGTATACCACAGTATTTTCAATCGAACTGCCATCGAACTGATTCCGCACTGTGGACAGAAGTAAACGAGATAGCAAAGGTATCGATGTCTCAGGAGCGAACCGATAATACACAGCGATGCTGCTCGGTCGAATCAACGCGAGCTGTCTGTTATGAAAGGGGGACGGAATGTCGATTCAGATATTAAATTTCCTTGCGCCCGGCGTTCCCTGTAGTGCGCGCGCGAGACTCGTCCCTATTTCCCACAGGACCGCGCCGGCTCCTGTCAGGATGCATTGCTCACCCCGTTCACTTTTACGGTGTCGCTTTTACCCGACCATGTTACAGGACTCGTAATGGCCGACCTGTCTCAGGACAGCGATGAGTGGTCCAGCCTTCGACCACGTCGTCGATATGAAACACCGTGCATTTTTATTATGATCGGAAAAGTAGTTGCACGTAAAATCAACAATTTGCGCTGGCATGAAAAAAATACTCTGAATTCTAGGTCCGTTAAACAATTTATAATTAAAAAATTGATTATAAATCATTCAGTTTCCTATTAAATAATCAATTTTCAAATAACAAATTATAAGTTACATTAAGATATATCATTTATTTAAGATATACACATACTTTAAGAATTTATTTTTATTAATAAAAAGTACCCTGCTATATAAAACTGTATAAAAATATTATATATTTATAGCTCCGACGTGATGATATCAATCGATGAAATATCTTTTACATGAAAATTACTTTCGTTGCCCTTAGAAAAAAAATCTAAAAATTGTAGAAAACGACAAAGGGATAAAATTTGTCTTGAAAACCATGAAATAGCATCTCTAGCTCGATGCAGCTAGGGATAAGGGACTCGTATTTGTAACCGATCAAGCGGCTAATTTTCCTGCGTGTCCGAGACGCCTCGGAATCCCAAGAAAATCGAATTTGCTCCCTCGACAAAGCGCAGTAAATCGGAGAATTCTGACGTTCGACTTCAAAGCATTCTTTCGAAGCATATATCCTTTGTGCGTCCATGAGCGCTTCGATCCCTCCTTTTCGATCATTAGAGACACGTCTCCGTATCGATAAGGAATCATATTTTCCGTCTGTCAAGAGTCAGGGGTGACATTTCTTTCTACTAAAAGTCAAGAAACTATGCAGCTCGTGTTATCCGCGATATTGCCGTGAATGTTACATTCAGTATAAAAAGAAAATATTAAACGTTTATTAAATCTCTCGCAATTACTTTCTTTACGTGTCTAAAGAAACTATAATATCAAGAGAGAATTGAGAATACAAATATTCTTGCAAATTACATGCCGAGAGACGAGTGTGCTATATAATATTAGATAATGTAGCATTTATAGATAATTAAATAAGCAGACGCATCTTACTGAAAAATAATTATTATAGCGTTATTTTTAAGCAAACGGCAAAAATTGAAAAGTATTTTCGAGTTTTACGTTGGCGACTTAATGCTACAAAGATTTTGTCGTGCCCTTTAATTACACTCGGCGATATCGCAAAATATAACTTTTTCTCGTAGGAAGCGGGATGGCTGAATGGCGAGAGAGATGCAAGAAAATCATTAAGCGAATCCGTCGATAGCGAGGAACGTCGATAATTCCATGCTACGGCTTCGCCCAACGAGAGGGAGATTCATCCCTCAATCAGGCCCCGCCCTAGAGATTTGTCAGATAAGAAGTTGTCCGCAATAAATTTCGCTTTCTCCCTACCGCCTATTACTTTGCCGTTTTCCCTTTTCCTTTTCCCACCGCTCGCATCGACTATTTCTCGTAATTCTAACTTCGTTCGACGCCGTACAAGATACTCTTGGAGAAAAAGCGGATTAAAGAGAATTAATGGAAAGTTGCGCTGAAAACCCTGATCCCCCAACGTAAGGATTTAGTTTAAATCCTGGCCAACGTTTAAATTTCTTTCTGCTTCTTTCCAATCATTTACGAAATAATAAGAAATTGGAACGGAAGGATTAAGATAAAAATATCATGTTTTATGTTCAATTTCATATCATTAAGACTTATTCTATTTTTAAAAATCGAACAATCAGTTAGTGAGGAATATTCTTAAAAAAAAATCTTAATTATACAGGGTGAGTCTTTCCATATCCGACAAAATTTTTGAGAAGGTAGAACGGATCGAGATAAACGGAAAAGTCCTGTACCATTTTGCAATTTTCGTAATAGTTAACGAGTAATTAATTATTAAAAATCGTTGTCTTAGGCCGGCCTACCGCCCAATTTGAGCGCGTGGCA
>NW_011966546.1:0-5879 GCF_000949405.1 Vollenhovia emeryi | reverse complement strand
CTCAGTGCACACTGAGAGAAAAAATAGTCATTTTTACAAAAAAAATAGTCATTTTTGGAGCCAACCATATTTTTTATAATTCCTCCAACGTAAATTATGGTTGACCTAACAATGTGATAGTTCTCATAACCACAATATTGGTTGTCATAAACCAAAATATGGTTGGCTCCAAAAATGACTATTTTTTTTTCTCTCAGTGCATACTAAAGAACTCTTTCTATTGCGGTTTGAGCACTTATTATGTTTCCAGATTGTACTTGAGAAGGACCTGATAAAGGAGTTGAAACCTCGTGGCTAAAATAAAGATCATCATTTTTGCCAGGTCGGTCGATTTAAAAAAAATTCCCCTATAAGAAAATACTTTTTCGCATAGCATAATATTTGCGTGGTTTTCTCCAGAGACGGTAAGCACGTGCGTTCGTTGTTGTCGGGAAGACACATGACCCGAATAAGAGTGCGGAGTGCCGCCGCGACTGCTTAACTATTTAATAAATAACTTGTACTACTCGTGAGAAAATTATGCGCGTTGCAAGGATCATTTAGAGCCTGCAGAGTGCATCGGTGGATTAAGCGCGACTTCGCCCGTTCATTCCGCTGAAATTATATCTCCCCGTCTCCTCCTCTGTTCTTTAAGCAGCCCGCGGATTAACTCGTGTAAAACGCCCGAGAAGATCTACGACGCGACTGCACAAGGTGGTAGCAACGTTCGCGAGCAACGTGGAGAGTTCTATTTGTAACGCGTAGAAGTGGCCACAACCTGTCCGAAACAAGATGAATCTCGGGGCAACGCCCACGCGATCTCCGAACCGTCCTTCGTAAATTTTCATCCGCGAAATGTCCCGTCGTCTCGTTTCGGCCCGTGCGCGCACACGCTCGCTTTTCCGCATTGGAAAAAGCGTGCTTCTCCTCCCCGACAAGAATTACGAGATCGCTGCCCTCCGAGCGGGGTGAACAGTCGCGTTTCCGAAGCTTTCGATCGCCAGTAAATCGCGCGCCGACACGGTCTCGCTCTGCGATCTCTATGGACCGTAGAAAAAGGACCGAAGGAACGGTGCACTAAAAATCTTCTTTCGATGCCCCTCGGCCGACCAATTTGAAATCTTTACCGGATCATAAAATACTGACACGTGCGTATCGTACATAAAATTTTATAGCCCCAGCCTTCGAATCGTTTAAAAGGGAATCATGTTTGAAAATATTTATTCAGCGACTTCAAACATATTAATTCATACTACGAAGCTAGAAATCGCAAGTTCAAATATTTATTCCAGTTATTAAAAAAATTAAGAACGTTGCGCATTGAAAATTCTCAAAGAGAAGGTAAACTTCTTTTTTATCATTTAAAATACAAATTTGCTAAAGTCTTGGTTTTCAGTAAGGTACATTCCATAGCTTAAGTGCAGCCTGTGAAATTACAAACAAAATACAGGAAGCACTAATGGGTGTCTCTGAAAGATTATATTTAAGTGACCATAAAACCCATTATTCTCTTTGAAAAGGACAGAGAAAGATTAGTCGGTAAAAATAGTTGTTCTAAAATCCAAGTGGCAACGTGATATCAGACTGGCGCTTTTAGCATTAAACGTGCACCGATAATACGCCGTCTGAGCGCACTTTATCGCTTTACGTAATCCATTCCACGCTTATCCTTATCACTCTCGATCCTACAACAGTTCGTTCTAAACCAAGACAAACGCCCGGCTTCTGATCCGTGAAATAAAGCGAATGGCTGGAAATTCGACGGATCACGGACGGAAGGGTAGAAAGAGCCTCGGTCGACGAGAAAACGGAAAGGATGCGAGCTTTCTGATATCCGTTTCGGAACAATCGCGTGTCGGTGGAGAAAGGAAAAAAAACCGGAGGAAAGGAGAATGAAGGCGAAGGATTGTGCTCGATAGGAATAGGACGTGCGGGGGATTCCGGTGTCGCCTCTTTGTGTTATGTCTGGGCAATCAGGGAAAAGCAGCGCGTGATGGCTGGTCAAATCGATGTCACGCCAGATTCACCTGAATCTTCCGGAGGATCGTTGCCGTGTACGTCACCGCAAGACGTGCGAGTTAATGACCGTTGCACGCCCTTTTTCGTTCTATTACTCTCTTTTCGATTTTTCTACCGAAGAAAATAAATAAAGCCCTTCGCTCGTCCATCTTCTTTTAAGCACGGAACTCTTACTCTTTATTGTTCTTATAATATTATTGTTAAGAAATAAAACAGCTGTTTTGTAATTTCTCATATCTTTCACTATGCATCATTGTTACTTAGAAATATTACAAAATGAATGTAATATTTCTAGGGTACGGTGATGTAATTGGGATATAATCGATTATAAAAATTTTGCGTCCAATCTATTGTGACATTATATGCATAATAATTATACTTTTATAACTCGCAGATAGATTTCGATTACTGACATAGTGATACTGGGCAAACAAACAATATAAGGTCATTAATAATTGTGTGAACGGGTATAAATTTATGGTTTACTTTCGTTATAATTACTTTATTAAAAAAATTTGTTGGCGCTGAGTTATGTACGTTTTCAGATTACTTGAAAAGGGTCCAAATCTGGGACCGAAACGTTGTAGTGTTTTTAAAATAAAAACATTGGCCAGCATGGGTCGTTTAAAAATTACATATTATGTACTTTAATATTTCTCAGGTTTTACTTTTGAATATATTTCATTAATACCGTAAAATTATACAAATGAACTGTTAAATTTGTGGTACGAGATCTCTAGTCCCAAGGACAATGCTTTTCTCGGGAGAAATTTAATACGCTTCTAAGATGCGAAAGATTTAATTGAAATTCCTTGTCGACGACGACGACGACGACGCAGACGTGCCTCCGCTCCTCCATCGCGTACAATAACGCGTGCGTAACAGTTGCTGCGAATCCCCGAACTGCGAGAGTCGCGCATTTTGCCAGATTCGCACGGAGCGCGCACTTGTTACCGGTGGGAGAGAAACTGCAAACACACAAGCGGCGGAGAGTTTCGGCGTCGCGTCGCCGCCGTTCTCTGCCATTTGTCTTGAACAAGCATACGAAGGAGCGAGTTACGCTCACGTTCCCGCCATAATTGGTGGCGGAGGGAACCCGTCTATTTTGCAAATATCACGTGCGCACTGTGCGCTCGTACGCATCGCAAATCTTGTGGCAAACCCTGGGATACGCGTGGAAAACGTCACGAGGCTGGCGGGAAAAATTAACTGCGTTCTCTATTTTTTTTAAATTTTTGTGTAAAATATACTTGAGTTGACATTCGTTCCGCGTAATTTTTGCGAATGCACGCACCCAATTTTCTCTTAATCAGAGAAATAAAAAGTGTTTGTGTAGAATATTTTAGTTTGCTTCTAACGTATATATTATAGATATGGTGTTTGTATTCTAGACACCTTTTAAAATTAATATCACTTTACATTTACATTTTTAATTTTCTCTATAAAAATGCTATGCATTGATTACATATTTCATACAGTTGGAAATGAAACAAGTCGTCAATTTTTTTACGGTTTCAAAAAGTGCGACTTCACTTCTTCACTCGTACATTTTAGCAAACTTGTACATGGCGTATAAAAAGAAATCGTAATCATGCAAGTTTAGATGGCAAGTAAAAGATGTGTCGTGCGAAACGGCACATTCGTCGATCATTTAAACTTGCACAGCGAGGCACTGCTCACGAATGAAGGGCTCGTATACTTGGAATGAATATTGTTTTGCGAGCGACTTCCAACTTAATAGGTCTATAAACTTTCGTCAGTTTCAACTCCACCGCCCGAGTCGAAATTTTGGTACTATTTTAACGCTTTTAAGGATAATTTACACCTATTTAGCTGACCTATACACCTACCTAGACCACTAATAACCTACTTTGATGACATTATATTTTTTACTCCTCCCTTGACTCTTTACTTCTCAAAATTTACTTTAGCTCCTACTTAAAATCTACTTTAATGCTAAATTGGCAAAAGTAGAAATTTCCAAGACTATCAGTTTTAAAGTAGGAGTAAATTTTGTACTAGCAGTTCGACCTCTTTTACTACCTTAAGTCCTACTATACATGTATAATAAATTTGAAGGTTCGACAAAGGGCCAAAATTTCGACTCGGGTGGTTTTATTGATACGTGATGTGGCTATCTCCGTGATAGATACATATTAATCTAATAACAATCTAATTGTATGTAAACAGTCCTCAAGAAACAATCTAAACCACACGGAAAGACCGATATGGTTACCACATGTCTAATTAGGGTTGGCACAACCCCAATAAATAGTAATATTTGGGACAGCTATGTCCGTAGTTGTCATACCCACATTGATGTAGTCATGGTACACATTGTAGTTGCTTTCTTGCAGAAATGAACTATGGTGAAACTTTGTGTGGTGTGGTTAATCAGGCTCAAAAACACTGCGTATTGATAGTATTAGCCTTCAAATGCGTATTGATAACATTAGCCTTACTGCGTGCCGAGTCGCGCTATACAAGTCGGTGCAGGTTGGTTAGGTTAGAGTGCACGACAATGCACTCCAGCGCTGGTGCGGTGGTGTGGCAACAACTCGCACTTCAGCAAGAACTATAAAATGGTTGTTACAACCACACTCAACTCAACAATGGATAAGTAGTGTAGACAACCATATGCGTTTTGTGCAGCAAACTTGGTAAACGTTGCAACACAAAACAATGTAGTTGTCCCTACTATTTATACGGCAACATTTTAATTTTAGTTATTTTTGCCCTAGCCGGTTTTTCAGTGCAATAATTTCTTTTTGCAAAATACAATGTTGATACAAAAGGATAGGATTTATATCTAAAAAATTTTATGACATGCAAAATTTCGGAAAACTTTATCGTTTTCAATATTTAACATCCCCCTGATTAGATCTCAAATAAAATTCGAAATTTTTAGTAACAACGTTCAAGAAATGAAATTTGCTTCTTCGACGACTTGTCTAGAAGATTATATTTTATCTTGAGCAACGAGAATGGAAATAAACTAGGTTATTCGAAATTCCTACGCATAGTTTGCATAAAATATGCTAGTGAGAGTTAATAAAGTCACGGTGGAAACGCGCGTAAACTTTCGCACGTCTAATTCTCATTTGTCGACGATAAAAGTTAAAAGCGAGCGAGAAAGGACAAGAATTTAAATATCAGCAATAGTAACGTTCAGTTAAAATTGTAATTATGCAACTCGAATTAACTTATTTACGAACAAAATATTGACTAGCAATAGGAATGGCATCCAGCAAACCAATCGTGCTTGTAGCGCATTGACAATGCTTGCAAAACAGATGAAACCGTAGACTTGTGTAAAATGTCATTTAAGAATTTTATGGAATTAAAACGTAGCATTGCGTGCGCTACATACCTCTTTCTCACTCTCTATCAACTATGAAAGATACAATCCTTTCTTTAGCCTATTTTATTTTTACACAATTTCTTTTTATTTCACATCAATACATTCGATATACATAAATATTTCCAGTTTAATACATAGTGTAGATCTACTGCAATTTTCATGTATAATAGGTCCACTATATACATTTTTTAAATAAAAAATTCACCACTCACCGATACGATGCGCAACAGTGGAGTTGTCTACGTCGTAAACCACGCTGAACTGTAAAATACAAATATACAGGGTGAGTCTTTCCATATCCGACAAAATTTTTGAGAAGGTAGAACGGATCGAGATGAACGGAAAAGTCCTGTACCATTTTGCAATTTTCGTAATAGTTAACGAGTAATTAATTATTAAAAATCGTTGTCTTAGGCCGGCCTACCGCCCAATTCGAGCGCGTGGCGAGATGTGCGCATAGCAGTATCGATCGCCAGGCGGTCACATCTTGCCACGCGCTCGAATTGGGCGGTAGGCCGGC
>NW_011966545.1:12863-18751 GCF_000949405.1 Vollenhovia emeryi | reverse complement strand
TTGTTGCATAGAAAGTACTAAATACCATTTCTGAGTTTTCATCAAAGCATGGACTTAATAGTAGATCCCATGACATATTTTAATCATGTATTCTATACTCTTCGTTGAGTAGTAGAAGCATTATTGAAAAAAAAATTTTTTGCACTTTAAAAATAAAAAATCAATAACTTGGAAAATTTACATATCATATTAAAAAAAATATGTGTCATTTTTTTCCTTTCTAGAACGAGAAAAAAAATTTTCAGGCGAATCAAAATTTTGATTGTAAATCTGATATGGAATGACCCATATATAAAATTTTCTAAGTCTAATTCGATATCAACAGCTTCAAATACATCGTAAAGGGATGATTTTTTTGTTTTTCGCATACCACAATCGTCAAATAATGACAAAGGGTAAGGAGCAAGTTCGAAGTGTAAATATTCCTGCAGTTCCTCGTTTGTTTTTTTAGCAACGCAAATCCGTTGAAATAGCAGCAATGGTTCAATTGGCACTATTTCTTCTTGTATTTTAATAATACTTTTTACATACATACATACATACATAATAATACTTTTAACTGTTTGGAGTGATCGAATTCTGTCATTTCGCTTGAATTTAATTTCATTAAAATTTTTTCCAATTATTTTCTCAATCGAAGCGCTGCCTATACTAAATGCATTATGACAATTTATTTTAACGCAAGCAGTTACTCCCGTTGCTATACATATTAATGTTTTTAAGTAAGGAAAAGGATTATGCGAATTGAACCATTCCATTATTTTATGGGCATCATTATTATTTCGAGTAATTCGAGAATCTCTGACATCTATATGCTGCTCTGTAGTCGAAAACAAAATTCCGCAAAATTTTTCAACCTCTTCACATACATCGTGAGCAGAAGGCATTCCTAATATCCACTTATTTGCCGTGCTGTCAGTTATTCCACGCTGAACCAAACCTCCTTCAACTTTCATTGATCTCATGAGCGTTTGCTCAATTGTCATGTCGCTATAAATACCTGACCAGAATTTATCAGTAGGTACGTCTTATTGTAAAAAATCCATTCGCGAATTTACGAAATTCCTCGTCATTCATGGAGTTATTAATTTTTTGCATTTCTTGTAAATATATATGGGCTGATTTTGCATAATTAAAATGACCTGAAGCGTGGAAAAATGGCAGCATTTGTTTAATACATGATAAATGTAAATTCCAATCGCCGCTTTTTTCCGCTCGTATAAAATTGTTTGCAATTGACACCATACGAACGTATTGGATCCATAGCTTAGCAGTATCACCTCTGTTTTCGATATCAAACATTTTTTCTTGTAATTTTTTATTTATACTTTCCAAAACAAGAACATTATCAATGTTTTCTAAATTTGAAGGCTCAAGAACAAATAAATCAATGAGAGTTTCTAATATTTCGTGCTGTTCACACAGAAGATATACTTATTTCTAATAAAATTATTTTATAGAGTACTAGGCAGACTAGCGTATGCCCTCTGATAGCTCGAGAGTATGCGTGTCCTGTAAGCATTTTGTCGACAGATGTTGACGCGTAAATAACGCTTAATACTTCTTTTAGACCGCTTTCTGCCATGATATATCCAATACATCCAAGATAAGACATTAATAAATGAAATCCGCCTAATCGAACAATTACATTTGACAAATTTTCGTCACTGCGCGATGCAACAATATCTACAGCTTTTATATACAGAGGTTGGTCAAAAGTTACAAAGCAATATTGCATGCCTAATTCATTCACATTACGTGCAGAATATTTTAAAACTGTGTAAATAGTACTATAATCGCTTGGCGATGCATTAACAAACGGTAAGCAAATGATTCGAGATTGTTCATAAGACATATGCTTTGTAAGTTTTGACATGAATCCATTCCATCCAGGGATATGAGGAATTGTCTTCCATTTTGCGTAAATCCATAAGAGATCTGCATTTGAAATAATTGACTTATTATCAAAGTTAGGGATATCAATGCTCTGCACCTGTATGTTTCTTAATCCTGCTCCATTACTATTTTCATATGATTCAAATGTAATTTTTTCAAGCAAACCAATATCCTGCGCTGTTGGCTATCACTTTCCATCGATAAATTGGTTCTTGTTTTTCGATAGTAGATAACGGAGTAATGACTTTAATTCTTCCCATACTATGAAAAGTATTTAGACCATCAATAGTATTTATGTTAAAATCGGCATTATCGAATACGTATTGTATAAAAGCTCCAGATTTTATTGATGGACATGGATGATATAAGGAAGATACTTGATATAACATAGCCTCTTTATACGAAGAACACAAACCCAAATGAGATAAAATATCTAAAAGACGTTTAGAAGCGAATTTTCTATGCAACATCACTGCCAATCCAGATTCCAAAGGTGAAACAAAAGATCTCGGACGAACTGCACACATAATAGCATGACTTATGGCAGTACACTTCTTCTCATTGTTATCACGTTTTTCTTTTTTATCTTTCAAAATAATTTCTTTTATGAAGAAATCAAGAGAAGCAGGGATGGAATCGTTAACATGTTCAAACATATTATCACTGGGAGGATAATAATCATTCTGACAAACCTGCGAACGGATATCTTGACGAATAATACATGCAGCAGCTTTTAATATTCGCAATCGTTCTTCTTCTTCATTCTGCAATCTTGATTCGTACCATGATTGTGTTAAAACTTCATTTGCAACACTTCGAAAGCAGATAATTGCTGGACAACTAGATTTAGCACACCAAACAATATTTCTTCCGTAACGTTCAATCAATTTAGACTTTATAGTTTTGTCATCTGGTATATAATCATCCAATAATCCTTTAATTTCTTGTAAAGTGAATTGACAATCGTCGTTATTTTCTATATATGAATAAATTATATCCATTGCCTTTGTGACGTTTTCATCCAGCGGACGACCTTTAGACTTTTCATTATCTGTTTCATTAACTATTATTGATAGATAACAATCTTTATGATATCTAGCTTGAACAGCTGCTAGATCAATGACATTTACAATTCGTTTACAAACTTGTTTTGACATATCATCATGTCTTTTCGATAATGTACATATTTGTAATAATATCTTTAAAAGAAGGTTTTGTAACGTATGAAATAATTCGACGTTTTATTTTATTTTGTTTCCTTTCATAATCCTTGGAAGCGTGTAAGCCGCAGAATAAACATTTAGTTATAAAATCAAAAATTGATCTTCTGGTTTTGCTTTTTGTAGGACTGAATTGTAATGAAGTTGAAGCGATATTCGCACCAGATTGCTTAACGAATATTTTATTGTTCTTTTTTAAAATGTATTTTTGTCGACATGTTTTGTGCACTTCTATAGTAGTCAAATCTTTCAGAATTTCATATTTACCATCGTTTTTTTCGATACTAGCGGCTTTTAAAGTATCTATTCCCCGTTTTACAATCACGCTTCCTTGTATTAAAATATCTTTGTTGCAAACGAAACAAGTACCTTCCATTTTTAATGAAAACGTATCCACTCTGTAAAAAAGCAGTGTCTACAAAAGGATATGGTATTAGTACTCGTATTTTACTGCGGATATCACACAAACATTAATGAATATTTAACGTAGAAATGCTTACTTACTTGTTCCTTCGAAATAAAATTATAACTTATTAAAATGATATATACATATCAAATCTTTAAATAATTATTGCGTATGAAACCGAAAACTGCGTCAATACGTGCATACACGATACGACGAAAACCTGAACTGGCTTGTTGCCTTGTCACACAACATTGATGTTTCTTTGTTCATCGTTCGTCAAATGTAAAACAAAAGACAGAATGACGAAACCATAGATCAAATCGTTCATTTTTTCGTCGCTTTATCCCCTCTCTTGCCACTTAATGAGAGAGAAAGGTTTCCTAGCGCAATTGCCCTCTCCGTTTTGTCTTGTCCTCAAGCCGACCGCAAGACGACGCAGTCTATGAGTATAAGTCTATGGACAAAATAGCGCACTTTTCGGATGCGCCTTCGGACTGTGACTTGATAACCGGTATTTTGTTCATTTTTATTAGAAGATCACCTTAAGTAGCCTTAAGATGTTAATATAGCTCTATGATTGGTTTAAAGCTGATAATTTAGCATGTATAATATACCATCTACGTCAGATGCAGCTCGACAACACTTATATAGAGTATATTTACAAGTGCAAAAATGGCTTATTGATATAAACCTTCCCATTGAAAACTGGGGCTGGAAAGAAACAATCGAACCGATAAAAATGTGTAAGCCACCAGCACCGGAAATGTTACTAAATATGATTTTCTGTAAGTGCAAAATGGGTTGTGAAAGAGGATGCACTTGCAGAAAATCAGGATTATTGTGCACTTCTGTTTGCAAATATTGTCAAACACAAAATTGCGCGAATATAATCATTCCAGAGATAGAAGAGGTAGAAGAAGAGCGAGAAACAGAACAAGAGATAGACGAATTATAAAAATTGTATGACTTAATGTAAAAAATATAGAACAAATGTACAATGAATATATACTCTCTAAATCTGAATCAGTGGATAGTCGCTGATTGGCAGTGACTATTCACTGATTTATCAGCCCTAAGTATGCCACTGATAATCAGCTAAATTCAACTGATAAATCAGTGAACTGATCGGATGCTGAATGAATCAGCGAAGATATGCTGATTTAATCAGTTAAAAGTTTACTTATTGATTAGTGAATGTACACACAGAATTTTTTCTTAAAATTTATTCTTAAAATTATGTAATCGTAGAACATGGCATTTTGAAGATTTTTATGAGTTTTTTGAAATTTTATCATACATTTTACTGTACTTTAGTAAAATGGGGTAAAATTTCAAAAACTCATAAAATTCTTCAAAATGCCATATTGTTCTACGATTACATGATTTTAAGAATAAGTTTTAAGAGAAAATTCTCTGTGTGTACATTCACTAATCAATAAAATCAATGTGATACAACAATATGTGATACAAGCAGTGAGCTCGTGTACGTTGAAATAACAAAACAGATTGACAATTAGTTACAAATATATTTAGTCATCTGCAATATCCACATTACAAATATTAATATGTAAAGAAGAAACCAAACTTGACGGAAAAATATGATTAGTTTCATAAATCATACCTTCAATGAAATTATAAAAATATAAAAGGGAAGGTGGATATGAAACATGGAGTACGTGATATAATTTAAATAAAAGATCAAATGCAGCAATTGGAGTTGCTCGACGCGGAAGAGTAAGAAACCATCCGTCACCCTGGACGAAGAAAGTGGTTTGTTGTTGCCCCTGGATACACATAATGTACGGTTGCACGTTGCCATTTGCCTCCATCCTTAAGTTCTCTTCAGTATGAGGAAGATTTGTTCCTTCCTGTGAAATAAAAATGTATATAACAATAATTTGTAATTGTATTTCTTTTATCACGAGACACGGTAGTGTCTCGCGCCAAGTGTAAGCGTAGCTAGTACACGCGTGCGAGACCGACCGTGTAAGTTTACGCGAGTACACGAGTTGACGGGCCCTCAGATTTTCGGATCTCAACAACGGCTGATCCGACGAAATTGAGACTGCGCTTAATCGATAGCTTGGGTACGATTTGCATAATAAAAGTGTTTTTACTTTTCTCCTACGTGCCCCAGGAGTGGAGGTATTGCAACGCAAAAGTCAGATTTGTTAAATTTTGGATTAAGAAACGTCTTTGTCGTCTTCGTCCCGGTGGTCGTCGTCGTCGTCGACCAGAACAGCATTTTCACTTGACTTTTCACTTCACTTGACCACTTTACAAATGACCACGTCCCGATTGACCACTTTGCAAATGACCGCGGTCCCGATTGACCACGTTGCAATTGACCACGGTCCCGATTGATC
>NW_011966545.1:0-1354 GCF_000949405.1 Vollenhovia emeryi | reverse complement strand
CATTAGTTTAACCCAATCTACCACTATTTTCAAGGTGGCTACTTTTGCATCAGACACCCTGTATAATTACAACTATAAAAAGTATTATAACAGTCTCCTGCATGAAAAAATATTGACTTGTTCATTTAGAATACTCACTCAAGAAAACATTAGCAGATAACGTGTCCTGTGTAAGATCCAATATTTTATCTGCTACTTTTTTCGGTGACCAATTTATAATGTCCATTTTAATAAGATTATCTAAAATATATTGAAATGTATATTATAGACAACTTTAGACATATTATATACACAATAACGGTATGTAAAATAATAAATGTAAATAATATGTGCGCGCGCGCGTGTGCATGTGCGTGTGCGTGCGTGTGTGTGGCACGTACGTAATCCAAGGAAAGATTACGTTAGATTTTGTAACGACTTATCCAGACAAATTTGGATGGCTGCCTATATAACTATGTATGAAGAAAACTATTCAATTACAGTTCTATCAAAAGAATGCGTGTAAAATGTGATTGAATAATTTTCTTTCTACATGACACACGCAGCTATATGCAAGCTTGTCTGGATAGGGCCTTACAAATTATAGTCTAAGGGTCAAAGCACAAAGCAACGTAATGACTTACGAGCCGAACATCCTAACCTAGATTAGGATGTTCGGCTCGTGCCTCCTTGGCTTACATCGGTGAGGCTCGTAATACTTTCAGCTGCCTGCTGAGGGTGGCAAGTGCCTCCTCTCTTACCGGCGTTGCGATAATATTCGTGGCGAGACAATGCAATCGCGCGAGAAGCCAAGTTTCGTCACAGGTTTACGTCACCTTCTTCTCCGAGAAAAATTTTACTTGAGAGATGGATCCGAACCAATCAGAAATTCTCGAAAAAGTTTCGGAATGGCCATCGAATAAAATTTTCCTCAGAGAAGAAAGTTTCGGAACGTAACCCTAAACTACAATATAACCTAGGGTTTGTTTTCTGTTCCTGCACTGGTGAACTAGTGCAGTAAGCTTTTTTTTTTTTACGTGTGGAAATCCTTTATGGATACCCGGGCCCCCCTCCGGGAAGGGAGTTTACATTAAGTGGCCCGGGTTATGTGGGACTGCCCCCCTAATGGCGATCGGGTGCAGCCGCTGACATTGCAACCGCTGGGCTTACCGCACTAAAACCACACGGTGGACTGCGCTGTGCTTTACTTGGGGGACGCCCAGGACTTGGCAGAGCCATTACTTCTGGACGCCCCCCGCACCGGCCCGCCGTTTGATGGGCGGGCTGCTGCGCTCCCTCCCCCGTTGGTGTGGGGGAGGGGGGACTCCTCCCCGCAGGGGGAGTCCACTACTCTCTTGGGCGGCAGAGGCGTCCA
>NW_011966544.1:13445-18740 GCF_000949405.1 Vollenhovia emeryi | reverse complement strand
TGATCTTGTGCCGGGCAATTTTCCATGTCACTGGTACGAAGAAGATTCACATCTGTTTGACGATCAGTATTCGCAACTACAAGACCATTGAAATTTTTTAGATAGATAGAATACAATTGTATACAATCAGAAAAACACAACATTATAAATGATATTATAAATTTAACTTAATTCTCTTTCTGCTTTCAATGTATTCTGTATTTCTTTGCTACAAAATCATAAAATTACAAAAACTTACGTGTATGATTGCGTAGTTGCACTTGGTGATCTTGTTCCGGGCAATTTTCCATGTCACTGGTACGAAGAAGATTCGCATCTGTTTGACGATCAGTATTCGCGACTACAAGACCATTGAAATTTTTTAGATAGAAACTGATATTTAATAGGTATTTTTATACGTATTATAATATGTATTATACTATTTAATATGTATTATAGCATCTTTCTTTATGGAATAAAGGGTATAACCGCGCGCACGCACGCACGCGCACACACAAGTAAAAGCCACAATGAATTAATGTACATAAAAAGATTATCTAAGCAAACTTACGTGTCATATTTTCAGTTCGGGGTTTTTTTGAAGGTGTAGGTGAATTTTTCTCATTAATGTTTCGAACTTTGACATTGGACCTTTTCTTCCCTGAATGTGTCGATGCTGAACAAACATAAAATAACACATTGATATAACACAAGGTATGTCAATATTGGCTGCGTCAGTGATTCTTTAATATGATTGGTTCATACATTTAGGTCCAACGAGAAACTAAAGGCAAGAATCTTATTAAAGAATCAGCAGAATTGAGCGCTCACTGATCAGCTTTCTCCGCTGAACGCAGCCATTATCTGAGAGCAAGAAAATGTAATGTAAATTAAATGTAAGATTTACTTTGTTTATGTAAAGAGGGATTAGCGGCTTTTCTGGTACTTTTATGTACACGTGTTGAATCAAAGTTATTCAACTTCTGGACGGAGGTTCCCAAAACTTCAATACCTTCAAATTCCGTTGACAGGCTTTCTAATTGTAGGAATATATTGATTTATATATACTATTTACTTGCTATGTGTAAATAATATGCGATTACATGTCCCGAAATTCAGGCATGATTGCAGCATGAAAGTTCTCCAGAAATAATTTATCGAGCGACGTCGATTCGACATCGTTTCGACATCGACAGCGAGTCATTTCTCGCTGAGTCATACAAACTTAGGTAATGAAAGTGAAATTGTGAATGTGCGATAGTGTATGAACAGTGGCAAGTATTTAGTTTAGTGTCGGTGATCACAAAATGTTTGACATGTTAAACCATTGAACGCACGATACATGACAGACGACTTTTTAACCAACACTTTATGATTAGTTATTACCTTTTAATCAGTTAAACCCTTGATATGCACTTAAAAAATTACTTGTAATATGTAATTAAAAAACATGTACACGCACCGGCATACATGGTGTCCCTATATCCGTGTGAGGCACGCATCCACACGGATATATAGGGACACCATATGTATATGCCGGTGCGTGTACACGGCGTCATAAATGCCTTTACACAGTAAGTGAAGTTGTCCATATATAAACGCATTTATACCTTTTGCATACACATACATGGAAAATGTATATGTGTCATTATGTGCCATGTGTAAAGGTATTTTTGATACCGTGTGTACTTTTATTACCTAATTTTTCATGAACTCACATGCTGTAATCATATTATCCTAAAAGTTCGGAATACACTGTGACAATAAGAATGTATTTCACAAATATAATTACCAGACGTGTTGACATGACTCGTCTCGATTATATCCACTGATGCATGTTTTAGTAAAGCAGCAAATGCTTTGTCATTTGTGGATTCGTGTTCACCTGAATCGTGTTCATCTGAATGGTGTTGTTCATAATGAGAAGGTGGTAGCACAAACGAGTTCGTAGGAGATCCATCTTTATCTTTGATTACAGCAAGATATACAATATTTTAGGTACTTTATTTTACTGCATTTGGAAATAATTTTATTGAAAATTTTCTTTACGACATTACCTTGCTCTTCTGTCGACGTGTCATTAAGATAAGCTGGCCTTTTCCTACTTCGTTTTTCTGTTTGACTTGGAAAGAGAGCTTCATCACACATATCATCAGTATCGTCATTTGTAGATACGTTAATACAATGCTCTTCTACTTGGTTAGCTAGTTGAAGAGAGTCTGCAATAAAAATTTTCTTTTTTAATCATGATTTGTATAAGACAATATTTTATTAATATTCAACATTAAGAAAGACGTACCGAAAGGTCCTAAACATTTATGATATTTGTATATAAGCCAGTCATCACGTGGTTGTAACAAGTGCATTTTGTGTTTATTAAATTTCACATTTTTTTGAGGCCAAAAAACTTTTTCTGATTTTAAATCCACCCAATGTACTGGTACAAGGTTGCAAAAATCGTTGAAAAATACTACAAAGTACTGCATCTGTAAGTTTTATTTCACATCACCTCTTATTAATCTTGTAAAAGAGACATAGCGTAAGTAATATTTTCGCATATCATTAAAATTCCTTTGCGGCTTATGCATTGTACGGGCCACATTTGTAAAGGCGACAGATCTTGGACTTGATATATATTCATGTTGCTTGAAGGACACGGATAATAATTTAAAATATCGTATTTCTTCAGAGACTGTCTTCCAAGAACAACAATCGTATTTTCTATTAATCCAATGTGCTTGATTATTACGACAGTTCTATCATTCATAAAGCAACAGTTATCCGGTCTCTTATTCGATAATTCAAACATACGAAATTGTAAGATTCTGTGCTCGCTGTGGCAATCCAAAGGAAGTTCTGATACAATTGGGTGTTTTAGTAAAGGATAATTCAAAAGTTTCGGATTTTTTTCCTTGTGGAGTTCGTAATTGTGCTTTTCAGATAGTCGTCGATGAATTTGTTGTAAGGGACTTGCATGTTTTCGTATCATTCGCTTTAATACTTGCATATAATTTTCAAAGTCGAAGGTACTGTATGAATCTAATGGTCCATACATCTTTACATCTTCATTTAGATGAATAAGATAGTGAAAGTTACTTGTAACAAATTGCGCTCCATATAATGTTTTAAATTGTTGTACAAAATAAATTAATAATTCTTTCGCATAAGCGTTGTTTCTACAGCACTCTCGAGGGTCGTATAATATTCGCATAGCACAATGTAAACTGTGAAGTGAATTAAATATTCTCGAGGAAGAAAATGTTGCAAAATAATCGGTCCGAGATATAACAGGAAAAAACGAAATTCAGTGCCTTTCCAACGGCATAACTCCTGCAAGCCTCGAGGTTTTCTGTTAAACTCCTTAGGTACCCATTGTGCCGCAATAACTATTGAATCTGACATCCTTTGTATAGCCTGAGAGCTAAACTTCGGACATCGACGATTATCTACCCAGCTCATTAATAGCGATTTCATTACACCCAAGAATACTACGTGCAGGGAGTCCAACGGAAATTGTTTAACCATATCAACAGGTAAACATTCAAAAGGTGAAATTCCAATATGATGTTCTTCGTTCATTCTACTTCTGAAAGTATCGTCAGTTCGTAGCGGTGCCGATTCAGAAAGAAAAACCATTCGGTCTAGAAATTCTCCTTCTTCAGTACATTTATCGCAACTAAAGTATCCATTAAATTGTTTGGTACATTTAACGTAAGACCGTGCAGGACTGTCACAAACTATACATCGCAATGTAATATTGTACTTCGTATTATCTATGACAATTCCTTCAACTTGTAACTGTTTATATTCATCGATAAACGGTGCCAAGAAGTTGTGAACTGAAGTTGGTTTTTTATTGCCATGATATATCCCAATAACGAATGGCGTTTTCAAAGAACTGTGAACAATTTTTCCTAAAATAGGCCATAAACATGTTCCAGAAGATTTTGCTATGGGTAACCCATCGATATTTATATCCAACATCAATTTCGTTTCGTCGATATAAGTTAAACCATGTAACTGGTTTTCTATAGCGTTCCTTAATCCATAATGAAGATATTCTCCAGGCGGACAAGGTCTAATTTTTAAATTAGAAGTTCGAGGTGTTTCTAATAAAGATCGAGAATCTTCAGGCAAATTGTTGTGTTCTGCCTTTTTCAGCAATTTTAAAAGGCGATTTAAATGCACATATTTAATTTGACAATCTATCGCAAACGATTTCAATTCTTCGACAAAATTAAAAGAATGGTTTTCGAAAAATTCAGGATTTTTTCCTTCAAATTCCTCTTCTAAATCACTCTTGTATGTACCGTCTATTGTATTTTGTATAATTTCATCTTCATAATTTAGTGGAATATTCTGAATAACAGTCTTGTTTTCTATAAAATCATGTGTGCCTTCAGATTCGAAATTGTCAGTTCTGATTAGGTTATTATTTTCTTTACATAATTCATGTCCAACATAACGAATATCATGTAAACATCGTAACTTGCTTGCAAATTCTGAATGTGAGTTATGAATATTATGTAGATCTGCTTCTGATGGCTAGCGAGTCGACGAAATACTTGTCGTTTTGATAAATTAGTATTTTTTTTTATTCGGCATATCCCTATACAGTTGGAAAATTTGTTTTCTTGTTAAAAGAAATGCCCGTTAAAATTTTGGTGTTAAATGGTTAACACATTCTATATTATTAGTAACAAGATTTATCTGTTAAAATTTACAGAATGAAATGTAGATTTTATTTTATATAACATAAGAGAGTGGTCTCGGACCATTTGGCTTATTACATCTGGGCCTGGATAGCTCAGTTGGAAGAGCACTCGCCTGGCAAGCGGAAGGTTGCCTAGGTTTGAATCCTAGCCCGTTACTTTTCTCGCCGAAAAATAAGTGGCGCGTCTTAGTGCCTATTATAAAATTCATTTTGTCATTAAAAATATGTTAAGTTTACACAAAATTTATGTTAAATGATTTTGAGATTTGCATTTATTTTGTGTTAAAATATTAACAGACTATTAGTGTGATCCTTTAACATATCCATATTATGTTAAATTAACACAAAAATTTGTGTGGACCGTTTGGGACATGTGATATCTGTTAAATTTAACACAAATTTGGTAAATATTTCCCTTTACTTAGCACCCGCCAATCAACTTCCGTTTGACCTTGATGTTGACCTTGACCCCCAAGGAGGTCAAGGTCATTGCCCATTTCCGTCGCTCATTGTTTGTTAAAAAGTTATGAAGAAAATAAGTTTGGTTTATGTGTAAGTTGCAAGTGCGTTTAGCACGGCGCGCTGCGCGCGCCCCACCCCCC
>NW_011966544.1:0-13176 GCF_000949405.1 Vollenhovia emeryi | reverse complement strand
TCCCGCAGCCCGCCCCACCCCCGCCCCACCCTGCCCACCCCCGCCCCCTTCCCCTCTCCCACCCCACCACGCAACCCATGTTGTGTCGCTACAAATCGTCGGTATGACAGAAGGTGGCAAGTTGCATAGACATAAAAGATAGACCCAGTATGTGTTCCCAACGTGTCACTATTGTAAGGTGGTTTACGTTCAAATGAGGGTGTAGTCGGAATAATTACACTGTCACTTACTATATAAGATTGACTGTATATTTGACCAAAATAGGATAGGCTCTACTCTAACAATAAGTCTCGGTACGCTTTACGTGTTATCGCTCGCGTGTCTACTTGCCGAGTGTCGTGAGTTTCGCGCTCTCGACCGTCGCGTCGTTCGCCCTGCCGAATATTCTCGAGCGTTTTCACGTGCTCGGTGCCTGACGTTGCTTGGCGCGCTCGGCTCGATTTGTGTGTGTTCGTGTTGGACGAACCCTACCGATCTTACAGTTCGGCCATCCTGCTTCTCAGCTGTGTCCCACAGCTGATTTCGGCTACGCTCAGGTACGTATCTAGTTACAATTTCTCTATATTTCGGGTGTCGGGATCGGTTTTATCCATGGTTTTATTCTGTCCGTGGATAGGATCGTATTATAGGGTTTTGGGTTATGGTTGAATCCCGGTATGTCCTGTATTACATATCTATTATTTCTTAATGCCCGCGCAACTACATATGGGCCTTTATAGTTCGGTTTTAATTTGGCGCTTTGTCCCGGTTTGTTTGCCGTATTGCGTATTAATACATAGTCTCCTATCGCGTATTTCGTCGGTGTCTTGTGTTTTTTATCGTAATATTTCTTGTTGCATTGTTGTATTAAATGATTGGCTTTTTCAACCGTATCGCGACTATCGTTTCTTAATTTTTCTATATCGCTGTCTATTTCTACTATCGCTTTCGTAAATTGCGCAAGTTGGAAATCAACGTGGTTCCGTTGTTCGTAGCCGAACATTAACATCGAGGGACTTGTTTTTGTTACTGAGTGGTGGGTGTTATTAATTACATATTGTATTTTGTTTAATTGTGATTTCCAATCGTTCGCATTTTCTATCAATTTAGTTAACGACGTTCTTAAGAATCGGTTTACTCTTTCTACGATTCCGTTCGCCCACGGGGCTGCTACTGCTACTTGGCGGTGTTTTACTTTGAATTGTTCTATGAAAACTGCAAATTCTTGTGAGGTAAACGCTGTACCTCTATCAGAGATTATTTGTATGGGTGGACCGAACATATTTATTACTTGTTTTAGTTTATCAATCGTTTCTTTGGTACTCGTAGATTTTGTTGCAAATAACCATGTGTATCGGGTGAATGCATCTACTATTAACAGTATGTGTTTGTAATGATCAGTCGTTTCTTGCAGCGGACCAAAATGATCCACGTGCCAAGCTTCAAGGGGTTTCTTTGGTGGAGATACTATTTGCATCTCTCCTTCGAAGCGATTCATAGAACTATTCGCCATAAGACAGGTAAGACAATTTTCTATATATTGATACACTTTTTTATTCATTGAAGGAAACCAAAAATTCTTTTTTATGCCTTTTAGGACCTTTTCGGCACCGCAATGTGCCATGTCGTCGTGGTGTGCTCGGATAACACTTGGAATCATTTGCTCAGGTATAACAAATCTCAAATTTTCGTCTTCCTTGTAATAGACTAGTCCATCTACCAACGCGAATTTTTTATCTTCCTCTAATTCTAGTTTTTTGCACTTTTCTGCTATAATAGGGTCTGATAATTGTCTGAATTCGAGTTCTCTCTCTATGTTCGACATTAATTTGAATCTCGTTTATTTCATCCCCGGCGTGATGGCAGCATCAGCCGGGTCAGATCGTGCAGCGCCGCATGAGCGCTGCTCGCGCATGCCCGATCGCGACGCGAGGCGACCGCGCGACTTCACGTACGTTACCGGCGCTCTTTGTCTCATAGCGACCGTACGTAGTACACGCGTCTTGAAGTGCGGATAGTTATCAAGTGCTCTTTTGTGGACTTTCTCATTTTCACATCGAAGAATAGACTCAGTGCGGACACGTAGTGAACTCTCAGCAGTGCGAATCATCCAGGACATTTCTAGATACAGCATCAACGGCAGCTCAGGCTCACCACGCATCGCACGCCGGCGCCGCGTGGACACGGCTCACGGGCATCTACATTCACGAGGCCGACTCTCGATCAATAATATCGAACCGCGCAAGTGAATTAAGACTTTTCATCCACCGCTAGTTCATAGACTTCTCAACTGTAAGCATTTTATATTTATTAAACGGTGACACGGTATTTTACTCAAACGCCCAGAGTGTTCGATCACGTGATATTCCACCCCCCCCCC
Organism: Vollenhovia emeryi; assembly: GCF_000949405.1. NCBI lineage: Eukaryota > Metazoa > Arthropoda > Insecta > Hymenoptera > Formicidae > Vollenhovia > Vollenhovia emeryi. Next base: position 10,817 of record NW_011966544.1, on the reverse strand, counting down.
CACGCGTGCATCCGTTCCCTGAGTCTCTCGTCGCAAAAGTCCTCTCAGCCCTGCTTCCATCCGCAGCGGTCCAGCGAGCTCTCCCAAAAGAGAATCGCGAACATTTTTTGGTCCTTCGAGCCGGATTGCGGCGAGGCTCTCGGATGGATTAGCTCAACCTCACGGCGATCACGTGATCGGCGGCGCGCAAATACACGGTTCCACTCATTGATCACGTGATCTCACGATCCTCTCGCGTGACAACTCTCATCGGCCGGCGAGACCTGACAGACACACTCACGCTTGCCGGACATCTCACTCCCCAAGTTCACCGGGGAGTATGTCGCATGGCCTGCCTTTCGAGATCTCTTCTCAAGTCTGATCATCTCGAACGAGCAGCTCACAAACGTGGAGAGACTTCATTATCTCCGCTCGGCGCTTATATACACAGTGACATTCATCGATCATGCGATACCACGGCTCTCTCACGTATCATCTCACCATGTCGGACGATCATAAAACGGGCAAGGCGGACCGCCCGGTGACTCAGCAACTGGAACTGCGGCCGGGAGATCGCTTATCCTCGAGGACGGCGTCTCCGATTCGGCTCTCCACGGAACTCGCCCTGAAGGTGCAGACGCAGCTGGGTCGGATCTCTACTCTCAAGGCCATCGCAGAAATTCTCCCGGAGTCTCCTGCAGAGACTTCTGTTGAAGAGGTAAATCAGCTCTGGCTTCAAACTGAGGAGACGCACAAGGCGTTTCTCAAGGAACACACCTACTTCGAGGTCTCATGGCCCTCTGCGCTCACTCATCACGAGCATTTCTCGGGGAACGCTCATCAGGAGGAAACGCTGTGCCACACGCACGCGCAACGCATCATCGGCGTACTCCGCCACTCACTGACAGCTTCGTCCGCTCAATCAACCTGTGGTTCGTTGGTCACGACCGCAAATTGAAGAGACGGTGCCGTCGTCTAGACCAGCTCACACGTCCGCTTATCCTGCTCAACTCTACTCGCCACAGCCGTGGCTCATCCACCACTCATCGCTCAGCGCGTCTACTCATGGACGCAGGATCCGAACTCACCTTCGTCACGGAGAATCTCATTCGGCAGTTCAACATCCCTCGTCAATACTCAGGTATGGGCGTCAATGGAATTGCAGGCAAGGAGTGTACTCGAACACGAGGAGTCGTGTCGCTCACGTTGCGCTCGACACATTCCAACGCACCTGCCACAATTCAAGCTCATGTCCTCCGGACAGTTACATCAATCTTACCATCTTTCGAGGCGGAACCGGAAGAATGGCCGCATCTCAGGACCTTGGCACTAGCCGATCCAGACTGTCTCATCCCGCTGCCTGTTGACATCCTCATCGGCGCAGACGCTTACGGGCAAATCATCAAGCCCAATATCATTAGGCATTCTCCACTCATGCCGATAGCGCAACTCTCTATCTTCGGATGGCTCGTTCTTGGACCAGTCAACAGAGAAGCAAGACGCACATCAACGCATCATGCTGCTACTCAATTCAACGAGGATGCTCTTAATGAGTTATTGACGAAATTTTGGAATCAAGAGGAGGTGCCTACTCACGATGTCACTCAGCTCACTCCTAACGAGCAGAGGTGCGAGAAGTACTTCAATACTACACACTCTCGTGATTCTTCAGAGAGGTACATCGTCAGGATTCTACTCAATTCACCAGACGATCTTTTGGGTGATTCTTACAACGTCGCTCATCAATGTCTGAAGGGATTACGCAGACGATTCTCAAGGGATGTGAATGATCAACGTCTCTATCAACAATTCATGATTGAGTACGAGACACTCAACCACATGACGAAGGCATCATTCATCTCCAGTCATCGCTCACAATTTCACCTGCCACATCTCGGTGTTCTCAAACCTGACAGTACTACAACGAAGCTGCGGTTCGTTTATAATGGCTCCAGCGCATCCACATCAGGCTACTCTGTCAACGACCTCATGTACACTGGAGCAAAATTACATCTGAACATCTCAGAGGTTCTACCATGGATACGTAGACATCGTCACATGTTCGCTACGGACATCACCAAAATGGACAGACAGATTCAGACTCACAAGGATGACTGGGAGTTACAACGGATACTCTGGATGGACAATCAGCTCAATGAGGTGCCATATCATTCAACAACGGTCACTTACGGGACGAAGGTCGCACCATTCTCAGCCTTACGGTCCTTGTTACAATTAACAGAAGACGAAGGACATAGTTTCCCACTGGCTGTGCCAGTTATCACTCACGGCAGGTATGTCAATGATATATTTGGTGGTGCAGATACAATACAACAATTGCAGGAGGTCGCACATCAACTAAAGGGCCTCTGCATCTCGGGCGGCTTCCCACTGGCAAAATGGCATGCAACTCATCTCGACATACTCAAGACTGTCACCGACAACGAAGACCAAGGCTCACAAATCACCTTCGACGATTGCGCAACCAAGATACTCGGACTCAAATGGCTCCCTCAAGAAGATACATTTGCATTCTCAACCAGGAACTCACTCACTGAAGGCAGACTCACAAAACGCCTCGTCTTATCTGAAGTGGCTCAGATACTCGATCCACTTGGTTTTGCATCACCTGTCGTGATCAAGGCCAAAATTCACCAGCAGGAGCTGTAGCTGCACAAGCTCCAATGGGATGATCCACTGCCATCCCAGCTCTCAGCCCGGTGGCTCATCATCAGAGAAGAACTCACAAGCTCGGCCAAGCTCTCAATACTACGGTGGCTCAACACGTGGAGCGACTCGCAAGTGGAACTTCATGGATTCTCTGATGCTTCTCAATTGGCAATGGCTGCAGTCATATACATATCCGTTCACGACTCAAACGGCGCCACGTTCTCACTTGTGTGCTCCAAGACTAAGGTAGCACCTCTCAAGCGGCTCTCAATCCCGCGACTTGAACTCACGGCTGCTCTACTGCTCTCTCGACTCATGCAATACGTCAAAGCCACTTTGAACATGGACGTAACGGCAACTCATATGTGGACGGAATCTCTAGCGACACTTTCATGGATCACCTCTGTGAAAGGTTCATGGATCAGATCTCATACATCACGCTGGAAGGATTTTGTCAGACACAGGGTTGCTCAAATTGAAGGACTCACTCCAGCTGCTCACTGGAGATACATACCTAGAACTTCCAATCCGGCTGATGGCGCATCACGAGGCCTCACGACTGCTCAACTTCAAAACCACTCGCTTTGGTGGACGGGACCACCATGGATACTCAAACCAGACTCATGGCCGTCGCAACCTGCACTCTCTGAAGAATTGAGTGCAACAGAAGCTCGCCCAGGCGTTTCGCTATTGACGGTTACGCCAAGGACAGATTATCAATGGGAACTCATCTACAGGTACTCAAGCCTCACTAAACTATTGAGGATTACAGCTCTCTATTTCAGATTCGTCTCACGGTTGAGGAAAGTCCACGACTCATTGCCTGTCAGACACATCTCTCCAGAGACCTTGGAGAAAGCGAGGCTCTTCTGGATGCAGGCAGCTCAAGCAACGCACTTCTCTCACGAGCTCAAGGCGCAACAAGCAGACTCACCGTTGGCAAGGGCACACGCATTCAACAGATTAACTGCGTACATCGACGCTCAAGGAGTCATTCGCGTCGGCGGACGACTCGCTCACGCAGCTCTTTCACTCGATACGACACATCCTGGACTATTGCCTCGTCACTCTCAGCTATCATCATTGATCATCGCTCACGCTCATCAACGGACTCTACATGAAGGCACGCAGCTTACGCTGTCACACATCCGACAACAATACTGGATTCTCGGCGGGAGGGCTCCCGTCAAGTCTCACATTCTGCGGTGTGTCACGTGTGCTCGGCTGAGGGGGATCCGTGCTCATCAATTGATGGGCCAACTACCTCTCTCTCGGGTTACGCAGGCACGACCGTTCACTCATACAGGTGTGGACTACGCAGGGCCACTCGCCGTCAAAACATGGAAAGGAAGAGGTGCCAAGACCACTAAAGACTGGATTTACGTTTTTGTCTGCTTCTCAACTTCAGCAGTACACCTCGGGGCGGTTAGTGATTACTCATCCGAAGGGTTCATTGCCGCCTATCGACGCTTCTCATCCAGACGCGGCATCGCTCACACCTTACAATTAGACTGCGGCACCAATTTCATCGGCGCGGATAAGGCTCTCAAACGGCTCTTTATCCAGAGCACTCAAGAACATCAGCGAGTTTCTCACCTGCTCTCGCAAGATAACAACCGATGGGAATTCAATCCCCCAGCGACACTTCACATGGGAGGAAAAATGGGAGGCCGTCGTAAAATCAAAGGTATCATCTACGGCGCACTATTGGAGAAAGCGTGCTCACCTTTGAGGAGCTCACCACATTGCTCACTCAAAGTGAGGCAATTCTCAACTCGCGACATCTCTAATCATTGAGTGACGACTCAGAAGACATCTCAGCACTCACTCCAGGTCACTCCCTCGTCGGAAGTCCTCTCACTGCCAAACCAGAGCCATCACTCACTGACCTGGCAATCTCAAGACTCTCACGATAGCAACTCATCCAGCAAAAGGCACAACAGTTTTGGACACAATGGTCATCGCATTACCTACAACGACAACAAGCCATCTCAAAGTGGCATCACAGGAACAACGAGATCAAGATCGGATCATTGGTGCTCATCACAGACGAGCGTCTACCACCATGCAAATCAGCCCGGATATCAGCCCTACATCCTAGGAAGGATGGACTCGTGCGGGTGGTGACTTTGAAGACAGCCACTGCCACACTCATCCGACCAGTGATCAAGCTCTCCGTCCTGCCAATCTCATCTTAAGATCAGGGATCATCAGCAACGTTGCTGATGGCGGGCGGAATGTTCGAGATTAATTTGAATCTCGTTTATTTCATCCCCGGCGTGATGGCAGCATCAGCCGGGTCAGATCGTGCAGCGCCGCATGAGCGCTGCTCGCGCATGCCCGATCGCGACGCGAGGCGACCGCGCGACTTCACGTACGTTACCGGCGCTCTTTGTCTCATAGCGACCGTACGTAGTACACGCGTCTTGAAGTGCGGATAGTTATCAAGTGCTCTTTTGTGGACTTTCTCATTTTCACATCGAAGAATAGACTCAATGCGGACACGTAGTGAACTCTCAGCAGTGCGAATCATCCAGGACATTTCTAGATACAGCATCAACGGCAGCTCAGGCTCACCACGCATCGCACGCCGGCGCCGCGTGGACACGGCTCACGGGCATCTACATTCACGAGGCCGACTCTCGATCAATAATATCGAACCGCGCAAGTGAATTAAGACTTTTCATCCACCGCTAGTTCATAGACTTCTCAACTGTAAGCATTTTATACTTATTAAACGGTGACACGGTATTTTACTCAAACGTCCAGAGTGTTCGATCACGTGATATTCCACCCCCCCCCCCCACGCGTGCATCCGTTCCCTGAGTCTCTCGTCGCAAAAGTCCTCTCAGCCCTGCTTCCATCCGCAGCGGTCCAGCGAGCTCTCCCAAAAGAGAATCGCGAACACTCTAATGGAAGTTGCTGAACATAACCGGTACAGCGGCTAAGCGCGTCTACGTGCGCCATATTCTTCCCTGGCCGGTGAGTGATTTTAAAATTATATACCTGTAATGCTAGAGTCCATCTTGCTATCCGAGGATTTATATTCGCTTTGTTTATTGCACGTACAATCGCGTTACAATCTGTTATTATTGTGAAATTTATCCCGTACAAATATATGTGGAAACGTTCCACTGCTCGAACCATAGCTAGCATCTCTAGCTCGAAGCTATGATAGCGTGTTTCCGCTTTGTTTGTCGCTTAGCTAAAGTACGCTACGGGTCCCCATAAATTTCCCTTCTGTTTTTGTAATAGGATTGCTCCTAAGCCTTGACAGCAAGCGTCTGTATGGAGTTCCGTTTCCGCCGCCGGATCATACAACTGTAATACTGGGGATACGATAAGTTCTTCTTTCAATCTTTCAAATGCTTCTATACTTTTGTCGTCGAAAATGAAGTTAACTCCCTTTTTTATTAAGTCGTACAGTGGTTTAGCTTTAATGGCAAAATTTTTAATGAATTTCCGGAAATAGCTTGTTAGCCCCAAAAATCGTTGAGTTTCTATAACCGTTTTGGGCTGTCGAAACTCTCTTATCGCGGCAGTGTGTCTCGGGCTCAACGTTACCCCTTTTTGTGAGACTACATATCCTAGAAATTCTATTTCCTTTCTTAAAAAGCGGCATTTATCGAAATTTAGTTCAAACCCGTAAGTTCGTAATACGAGAATAACTTCTTCTATTATTTCCAAGTTATCTTCTACAGTTTCCGTCGAAATTAATATGTCGTCTATGAATACTATTATTTTGTCTGTTCTTATCAAGGGTTCTAAGATTTGCTTGATTCTCTTCTGAAATTCTGCGGGTGCTTCCGAGTACCCGAAAGGTAGTTTTATATATTCAAATTGCCCGTCTGGCGTCGCGAACGAGAAATACTTTGTCGAGTTACTATTTACCGCTATCTGGTGGAATCCGTCACGTAAATCTAGCAGTGTAAATACCCTTTTATTCGCTAGCTGTGTCAGGCAATCTTCGGAGCGGGGAAATGGATTCGTTTTGAGAATTATATGACATTTATTAAGAGACGATTACGCAAACAAGAAAAACCATTGCAACAATTGGTGAGACGTTATAATGAGATTGCAAATAATAATGTCTTTCGTGCAGAATATGATCAAAATAATGAGACATATTCTTGTAAATATTTGCATAACAATGGTCCCATACTTAATAACATGGATGTTGAATCACAGTATCATACGATAATAATAAAGGGAAGATTGAATATTAATTGTAAAACCGCATCTAATAACTATTGTCTATTAAAGAATGGTAAATGCATTCTGATTATGAACATTGTACGAAATAAAGATAACGCAATTTATCTTATCGGTAAACAATTAAAATATATTAAAGATTTATATAAATCACCATGTCAATCCAGCGATTTCGATATTAAAGTAATGAAATTATGTAATGATATTGTTTCTTCACCAATTACCGATGTCTTATGTAAAGTTTGGAAAATTCCTTGTACAAACGACAATAACACTTTTGCAATTTTTCCCCTTCACCATTATATACAGGGTGTACTAAAACCACCGGAGGTCCTCTTAATGACAGATTCCTTAGAACATTTCCAGACGAAAATCCTAATACAAAAGTGTCGAGGCTATAATAGTTTTTAAATTAGAAGCGATTATTTTCCACAAATGACAGGGCTGAAATTTCGCGCGCTCAGGCACGGCGAAATGACAAGTGATATAAGTGATCCTATGAATATCGCTCTTTTCATGATGTTATGTTTATTGTATAAATTTACAATATCACTTGTCATTTCGCCGTGCCTGAGCGCGCGAAATTTCAGTCCTATCATTTGTGTAAAAAAATCGCTTCTAATTTAAAAACTATTATAGCCTCGACACTTTTGTATTAGGATTTTCGTCTAGAAATGTTCTAAGGAATCTGTCATTAAGAGGACCTCCGGTGGTTTTAGTACACCCTGTATAATTGTGTACGTTACATATACATATTCCTTAAAATAAGAAATAATGCAGTTACTACATGGCTTCGTGCGACACACAAATGGATGACACAAGATATATCGTTGCGGAATTTAAAGACGGCCTTCAGTTGATCCCTGCATTATGGTTCAACGGCGATACGTCTACAAGTATTTGGCCTAGCCATTTAAAGACAAAACAACGTATAAATAAAGCTATAATGACAAGAGAGGTTCCTAAAGAACACACCGATTGGGAGGAGCTGCCAGTAAATAAAGTTTTCGGCACGGCAAGTGAGTACATAATGTTATTCATAATTTATTATTAGTAATGTGGATAATTTTTACATGTATAATTTGTTTTACATTTTTTAGGTAATTATGCAAAAGGTTTGCAGAAATTATGTCTTGCAGAAGATACATCAAATGTTGATGAAACGGGTATTGAAATACGAGAACGCGAAAAACAGAGAAGGCGTAAAAAAGCCAAAAGACGTTTATCATCTTCTGGAGATGAATCATATTCTGATAAAGAAAATGATACTCGATACAAACTGCCTGTTCTTCCCAAAAAACAACAGTTTGTATCGACAAAATGTCATGAGATATTGAGGACATCTGAAGAAGATACCAGCAATATATTCGAGAACGCGTTATTTAATAATGGCAGAGGTAATGTAAAGAGCATTTTGTTATATTATACATTATGTTTATGGAAATATTTTGGTATTATTTAGATAATAGTAAGAACAAGACAAGTGTTAAAAAAAATGGTAACAAATCGTTTACACAAACTACAGTCTCACCTATTGAAGATCATGTCCTCTGTACTGATGTAAATATGTTTCGTAAATTAAAGTAACTTGTAAAACATATTTACAGCATAATATGTAACAATAAACACAGTATAGTGATATTCCCAAGTAGAACAAGTTAATCACAAAAATGTGACATTAAAATGACGAATTTTACGTCATAAAATGATCGACATCAAGATTTACTTCGCAATGACTGACTAATGACCATGATATTCGTGACGTGTATAATAATATATTATTACAGATTACATGATCAGTCATATATTATGTTTGTCTTATATTACTTCGATTTATTTTTGATGTATAATACTTAATTAATTTTGCTTGGTAAAACGAGATTAACTTTACAACATTTCGATGTCTTAATGATGTCACAAATAGGTGCTCTCGGTGGGCTATTTTGACGTCACCATGATGCATAAAAAATGATCGAAAAATGATGTCATCTTGATGTTTTCATGACCAATATGTTCTACTTGGGTTTTTAAACTACGTCACATCATATTATTTCAGAATCGAAGACAGCAATGTTTAGCAAATTAAATAGAATATTATATAAATTAGATAGCATTGAAAATAAGGTCGATATATGCACGGCGAAGTTACAATCTGCAAATAAAACATACAATGAACAAAGAAGCGACATTCGATTACCGATACGTACATTATCACAGTTAACATTGTTTAAAGAACAATTGCAAGACGTAACATTCAAGGAAGATGTGGTATGATATTTTTTATGCGTATTATACAATTTTTATAGTTTTCAAACTTTTGGCTAGTAGTATACATAGAGATATATCCACCTAAATGTAATTTATTTATTAAATTGACAATTTCTTTCAGCTTCACACATTTCAACTCATTGGAGGACATAATGTGCATGTCATGCTACGAAATGTATTAAAAACAGCAATTGCAGATACTTTAGTTACACAATTTAATTGGAATGGCAGGAAAAATAAGAGATGTTTCAAGGACTTAGAAGTTACAAAACTTATTATACGTAAGTATTTTATAATCTTATTTTGTTATAACATTTGCAATCAATTTATACATTACAGAGAAGTGTGTGCACACACTATATAATCCAGATAACACAGCGTGTCATAACAAAAATGAGTCGTAATTGTAGATTTAGTTGCTCGCTACATTTAGTTGCTCTTGATATCTTCCTGTTAATTAATCCTTCCTCACCGGGCAATGGTATACAATTTAATACTGACAATAAGCACACAAATTTATTTATTTCGGTGTATCTGTTTTTGTTTAGAACACTGTACACTAAACTGTGATTACTAATAGTAATATATATTTCAGAAGCTATTCGTATATCCTATACCGCAACAACAGATAAAGATATTGCAGAATATGTATCTAAATGGTTAGCACAAGCGTCTGTGCGTATTGCAAGGCTAAAAGAAGGAGAAAAGGAATCTCATGATGATAAATAACACAGGTCCTATATATGTTCATTCGCACATTTTTCGTTTGTTGTACTACGAAAGCAGATACATTTTATGTTTTTACTTTATACATGTACAACGTGAGTACGTTAATAAAGGGTAATAACCGTTTAGCACACGAGAGGCCAGTATGCAATTGTAATATCTATGCGCGGCGCAGACAACACTGCGTACCGACTACTCGTATGGTAAACAGTTGTAACACTTTTGACGTACTCACCTTGTAATTTATTACATTTAGTACTCAAACAGTTTCTGCTTTCCTATTTAAACGTAATTTTTGTTCTATATTTCTATTTTATTTTATGTATCACTTTGCATATTTTGTATGACCAAAGAAGGTAATTTTTGTTTTATATGTATCCTTCGTTATATTTACCCAAACAACACAGAAGCTTACAGTAACATTGTAACAATGTTATTATAACGTAATAACGTTGTTATAATGTTACTGCATGCCTGCAGTAACTTCTGGTATTGTGTGAGTATATATACTGCTTTTCGATTTAAACACGACTTATTGTTCTATACTATTTTATATTTAATTTTGCATTGTTGCGCAACCAAAGAGAAGGCAATTTGTTTTTGTTTTATATATAATATATAGAGACGAGTATTTCATTTTTGTTTATATACATTGTTTATAACATGTTGCGTACAGCATTGATAGACGTATTATACCTGTATATGGGTCTATGTACAATATATGCAGTATTGCATGTCTTCGCATATTGCTGATATTCAACCAATAATTAAAGAGTAAGCTTTAATACGCGCTTGTTTATTTGTCTCACATGCATTGTTCGTATGTATTTTTATAAATAAATTAAATATTGGCATAATAATAGCTGTAATATGTGCAATTAAACTATTCGATGTTATATAGCTATAACACATGCAACTCGTAAATCATTCTAAAATATACATGCAGGTTCAACCCTTTTTTT
>NW_011966543.1:7194-18747 GCF_000949405.1 Vollenhovia emeryi | reverse complement strand
CGCTCACTTGTACACCGCTCACTTGTACACCGCTCACTTGTACACCGTGTTTATAACATGGAATTTCAAGCAAACTGTGACTCTAGATGAGTCGGGATATTTATATATATTTAACCTGGGTTAACTGTTCTGTAAAGCAGATAATTTTCCATCATTTGTATACGGTGTACAAGTGAACGGTGTACAAGTGAGCGGTGTACAAGTGAGCGGTGTACAAGTGAGCGGTGTACAAGTGAGCGGTGTACAAGTGAGCGGTGTACAACTTTTGTATGTAGAAATGAATGGTGTACAACTTTTGTGTGTAGAAATGAACGGCGTACAACTTTTGTGTGTAGAAATGAACGGTGTACATTTTTACGTGTCTAATTGCACCGTGTCGAAAATTTATTTTCTATGTGTCCAAAAATCACTGTGTCTAAAATTTCTGTGTCTAAATGAACCGTGTCCAATTGAACCGTGTACACCAAAATGTGTCCATTCGAACCGTGTCTATTTGCAGCGTGTCCAATTGTACTGTGTCCAAATGCACCGCTCCCGTTGGCTGCCCTCCTAAAGGGGGAGGGGGAACCCGCGGTCCTCTTGCGGATCTTCCCGGCCAGGCCCGTCGGGTCCTCCTCCTCGTCCTCCAAGTATTCTTGACCATAAGGGTCAGACCTGGTTCGACGGGTGTCCCTCTTCCTCCTCTCCCGGATTTTCGAGCCCTCGGGGCCAGGTGTTCGGACCCCAAGTTTGCTCACGTCCAGGTGAGCGATCTTGACGCTCACGATCGTGGGGCCGGATGATTCTGAGGGTCCGGGCTGATGTTGCGCGTTCTCCTCCTCCTCTTCTCCTCCCTCCGCGTCATAAAAATGTGTGTGAGAACCCATTTTTTGTTAATCCCCACTCCGCGCGAGGCTCCGCCGACCGGGGTATACCCCCACCGGGCCACGACCGACCGCGAGACATGACCACAGCCGGCCGCAGCCCGGGCCCCCGAGTCCTCCCAGGGGAGTCGGCATATGCCACAGGACGGGGGGAATACCTCACCCCGCCACTGGGCTCCAGCCCCCTACTCGCCCCCACGCTCAGTGCGTGGGGGTTTTCAGGGGTTCCGCACCTCCGACTATGCGGACACCTCGCACGTGCTTGCCAAAGCGGGGGGTCCCACAGACGGACGGAAGTGTCAGGGGAAGCCCTCCCCCCTTCACCCCGACCCGCCGTGGCGACCAGCGTGGACGCTTCTACCGCCGGGGGGTAGTCCGCGCTAGGAAACGTGGGCTATCGCGCGGGCCCCCCGGCACGGGGCGCGACAGGGGGCGTGACTCCCCTGAGGCACCCCTCATCCGAGCAGGCTGCCGGGTCCGGGACACTGCCCGGAACCACGACAGCCCCCCGCCAGCGACCCCCCGGACCCTGCCTGGGAAACGTCCCAGCGGATTCCCGACTCCCCAACGTGGGGAGACCGAAAAGTCCACCCCCCGTCCCCCCCGAGCTCCCCCGGGTAAAACTCCCGTGGGACCCGATAAAGGGGACTCCCCTCGACCCCCGGTGCCCGTAAGAGCAATTGCCCGCGGGACACCGGCGGTCGCGCCCCGGACCAAGACCTTTGGTCACGGGGTCCGTAGGGGGGTCCACGATGCCCTTCCGGACAAGTGTCCATGGGACATCGCTTCCCCCACCTACTCTGGCCGTAACTCGGCCATGTGGGCTCTTAGTCAGCGGACGCCCAGCCCAAGGAATCGCCGGAGCCTAAAGCGGCACACAGCGATTCCAGGCCGAACGCCCGCCTTAAGCCCCCCCACCACGACAAGGTGGCCCACACGGGGGGGGAGCGTCGCGTTCCTGCGATCGCTCGGTTTCATTGTGAGAAACACGAATTATGGTGGTCGACATCCTGAGCATCGGAGGTGAGCCGATTTTCGACGAGCGCATCGTCAAGATCGAGACTCACGCGTACAACCCCTATGCCAATGCAACGTTCGGATACAGCGATGAAGTACGAATACCCATACAGCAGCAGGATCTGTACACTCTACCGTGCGAAAGCGCTCTATACGTGGAGGGAAAATTGTCCGATGAGGCATCGACGACGACGACGACGACGACGAATCAGACTTCAAAACTTGCGAGCAACTGCGTGGCCTTCATGTTCGAGGAGATACGTTACGAACTCAATGGCGTAGAGATCAATCGAAATCGCAACGTTGGAATAACCAGTACGATTAAGAATTACGTTTCGTTGACGTCGCGCGAGCTCGATATATTGCAAAACGCCGGGTGGGGTGAGCCAAACGTTTCCGACAGCGGTTCCTTCAGCCTGTGCGTCCCCTTGAAAATATTATTGGGCTTTTGCGAGGACTACAAACGCGTAGTGGTGAACGCGCGACACGAACTTATCTTGATACGCGCGCGCACCGATAACAATTGCATCGTGGCGCAAGAGAATGCTAAAAGTCCGAAAATCGTTCTTTCGAGGGTGCAACGGCGAATGCCGCACATTGTTCTGAACGACGTGAACAAATTATCGCTTCTGCGAACGCTGGAGAGCAGACGGTTTTTAAGCGTCGGATTTCGCTCGTGGGATCTGTACGAATTTCCATTGCTGCAGAGCACGACGAAGCACTCGTGGGCCGTAAAAACGGCGGCGCAACTAGAGAAACCGCGTTACGTTATCTTTGCCCTACAGACAGGACGACGAAACGTGTTGACACGCGATTCCTCGACCTTCGATCATTGCAAGCTCACCAACGTGAAACTGTACTTAAATTCAGACTTTTATCCCTATGACGACATGAATCTTGACATCGAGAACAATAAATTTGCTATACTGTACGACATGTATGCAAAATTTCAAAAATCGTACTACGGACGAAAACTCGACGATGCGTATCTAACCGTAAAATCATTCCTAACATCCGGCCCATTCGTGGTGATCGATTGCTCTCGTCAGAACGAGGCGGTGAAAAGCGCCACCGTAGACGTTCGCGTAGAGTTCGAGTGTAAGGAAAACGTTCCGGCCGACACCACGGCGTATTGCCTCATTATTCATGACCGAATCATCGAGTACAGTCCCCTGACGAATGTGGTGCGGAAACTTGTATAACTACTTTTTTTTTCATAGCCGAGTCATCGCGTACAGTCGTTCGACATTCACAAAATACGGTATAAAAACAACGCCGTCCCGCACGACGATACCGCAGAGTCGTTCAGATCCCACCCGAACACGCACCGTCAAACGTGACAGTCTTCGTCGACCTCCGAGGCTTCGTAGTCCATGACGTAAACAAACACTTCATAGTATACGACAGCGAGAGAGAGAGATAGCAGTCGTGCTGCCTGACCGTACACCTAAAAAAAACAGACTGCGTCCACGCACGATGTCACCCGTACCTGTCTTCGTCGACCTGCAGGGTTTCATCGTCGGTGAAAGATTCATCGTAAAGGAGGTGGCCGTGCTGCGAAACAAACATGTCTTAACGCATCATGTTTTCAAAGCACCGATGGCCTGGGATCTACTAACGAGAGCCGAAAAATCGCAAGCTTGCTGGCTAACGGCCAATCATCACGGACTGCAGTGGAAGGATGGAGACGTCCCATACCTGCGCTCCAAACAACTGATACGACGCGCCACATGTGACGGATTGGCGGACGATGTGAAGATCTACGTTAAAGGGCACGAGAAGAAGAAGTGGCTCGAGGAGATTATCGACGAAAGCACCCGCTGTGTCACGTCCATGGATGTGGATTACGAGGACATCGAGTCGCTGGTATATTTGAGCGCGGACAATGCGTTTCGATGCAGACGCCACACCACGCACTGCGCAATAACGAACGTTATCAAATTGCGCGATTGGTGGATCGAACGGGAAACGGCTCTCGACACATGTTTGTAACACATAATATTAATATTTGTTTCATTGCAACGGTATCTCTATATGCTGTTACATGTATACTTGCACGATTATACCCTATACACTGGTACATGTGTAGTATATGTTACGTACACATTCGTCATAGTACCTGTGAACCATATTTTACTTGCACAATATAGCAATATATACTAGTGTAAATAAACGTGTCATCTTCTTTTTCCTTATCGCCTTTCCTCATCCTCGGAATATCTTTGCGGTTGCGGTTGCGGTTGCGTCTGTCGCTTAGCTTCCGCGCGCATCACCATCATTACCATAGTCAGTACGAATGTAATCGTCGTGCTGTACCGACGAAACAAAAAAAACATAAAGACACCACGACCGTGACATTCGCTGTATTACAACGGTTGTGTGAGGTAAGCAGAGTTGTTTTCTCCACTGCGATACTTTCACGTTGATCCGCTTATTACCATAGACTAGGCAATCTCCGTTTTTTTTCTCCCAGCCCTACCGTACACACACACACACACACACACAGCGATGAAACCTCCGACGGAGATCGACGTACCAATAGACGGAGCACGTCCGCAGGATCACGAGGATCGTTATTACTTACTCCTGCGGTGCAGCTGTTTCACGCAATCAATCGACGGAGCGCTTTACGTATCACGGGTATACCCGTGGCACAAGATGTGCGAGGAGTGTTACCTTGCACGACCCTTCGTAGGGGTAGTTTCTTACGTCAGAAAAACGGACTACCATTCAATTACCTCGCGACTCTACAGACTATCGTGGGATACCAAAATATGTTGTGTGCGCTGCAAACGGGAAGTGGTTCACGTGCAAAGGGCGATACACTGTAGACAGTGTATAGAGGAGTTTTTAGAGAGCGAGGATAATATGAGAATAAGAGACGTCAATATGAATTATGAAACGGATACGATAAAGCGGTATTAAACCCTCTCTCTAATTACTCCTCCATACATACACTGTCCCGCTATATATGTATATTCTTCCACCAGTATTTATTCCAGTAGTGTACTTTACCAGTTGTACAAATATATATATGTTACACATGAAAAAAAGCATATTCATCGTATTAGTGTTTACTCGCACATTCTGTCTCTCTCTCTCTCCCTGCGTCCCTAGATGCATCGCCACACTCTTCGTCTGCGTCTGTGCGTTACTTTCGTCGGACGTCATATTTTGTCTTTGATTTCTGCTCTGATTGATTTCCGACACCCTTATCGAAGCATGCAGCTCCGCGTATACCTCATTCAATTTATTTGCATAATCGTCCACGGGAGTAGACATATCCTGTACGAAGCTCCGAATGTCTTTTCTGTAACCAACACAGTGTGTAGTAGTAGTATGCATGTATATGCCATGTACCTTACAACACTATCTACTTACAATGTATATAGCGATTTCACGAGCAAATTAACGTTCATCGTTACAAACGTTGGAAGACTCTTCTTCAGGTTGTCCAGATCAGTATACATATTTCGCACGGTCGCCGCTAGAGTATCCAATGTTTTCGCGAATTCATTCACTTCACGGGTGACGGTGTCAGTCATCAGCATCAAACCATACAGTTGCTCCATGGTTTTTTTCACACACACTTCGCACATACGTGCAACGTCGCAAGCGAGAAAAGTCTTATACGAAATCTCGCACACCTACCACTGAATTTATACCGTTCGACTCAAGATGCGAGACAGACGATTCATCGCACGGATATTGCGTAAACATAGCGAGCTAACCTACACATCGAGACAATGGCTGCGACGGACGACTTGTGCGTTGTAGACAGCGAAGGCGTACCGATATACAATTCGACAGCAAAAAAAAACAACTAGCGGCAATGAGTACTACCACTTATACATATATTTCGTATGCCTGACACTACTAACTCTCTACCATTCCACTCGAGAGAGATGTTTGGGACAATAGCTGACCGCAGATCGAGAGATGTTTGGGACGATAGCTGACCGCAGACGACTCCTAATAGATAATACATCTCTTATGCCTGGCAATAAATCTCTACCATTCACATCGACAGAGGGGACGATACGCTGACCGCAGACGAACGACTAGTCGCCAGGATATTGCGTAAACGTATTGCTATAAACTACAAATCCGGAAAGATGCAGCGATGACAAATACTAACAATAAGTAATACATCACGTTTGCGTGACAACAAAAAACCTATATACCCTTCACCTCGAAAGAGATATGTTTAGGGGTGGTAATTGTCCCGTAGACATACGACTAATCGCAAGGATATTGCACAACCGTCTCGATATAACCTACCAATCGGTAAACTTGAGGCGATGAGTAACTATTTATCATATAAGACAGACAAACATCTATGTAACAGCAAGAGTCTCGCGGACATCGAAAGAGTGAATAAAAGCGCGAGCGATCGGACGTTGCTAATCGACCGAGCATGATGTCCAACGTACAGGTTAGTAGCAGTTATGTAAGATCCAGTTTTTTGTTATACAAGTTCTAATTCGTCTGCATTACGAACAGGAAACACAACTGCTAGACGATGATGAGTTCGAGGAGATCGTAGTGCCGGATATTAACGTCAACTGCGCAGAGTCATACATCACCTTATTGGACCTTCTGAACGAGGTGTGGGATTCGTCCTTTTCGGCGACGCGGAATGTACGACTGCTGATCGCAATGATATTGAGTTACATGACGAAGTGCGGAACGACACGCAGAAATACGTAACGTATGCACGAGGGGAACGAGATGAAAAACACTCTGATGGATGTGTACAGCTTGTTGATTGCGGAAGGTCCAATGGATGCGATATGTCCTACGCTGCAGATGCAACTATTTCTCCGCAACACCCCTCCGAAGGAATTGCATGCTCGGCTCGTGAAAGGTGTAATGAACGAGACTTCGTATCGTGCATGGATCACTGACTATCGGCGGTACGTTGCGAACGTGACAGCGGATCCCGTGCTCACAGCATTGGATGCGAAGAAAACGTGCGAGCATGTCGCTGAAGTGGACTCGCCACTCGAGTCGATACCGCAAAACATCACGAGGCTGTGCAACGGTAAATTGCATATCGTGAGAACACCGGGAGAGGTGAATACTCAGTTGGTTCGCATACAGATATTTAACGTCGATGATATCAAAGCTGTGGATAAGCGTAATTGGTGTAGACGCGCCAAGCTGCGAGGGCAATTTTTGTATTCTTCGTCGACCGTGAATACCAAGAATCGATTGGTGCAAGACTTGATCACCGCTGTGACAAACGATCTACTACGTGTTGACGGAGTCACGAGAGAGACGCGCGATCTGTTTATTGACGATGCGCAGCCGGAGCGTAAAAGAAAGCGTACCGCAACCGCAACCGCAGGCACGAGCTGCATGACACACTCGTAATGTGTATGTATGTATGTATATCCTATCACTTTGAATAACCACACACTATGATATGTCTATAACGTGTCTCGCACTTCTTTTGTCGGTTATTTATATATCTGTAATGTGTACCGAGAAATAAAGTATACGATATTGCGTTCTTGCGCAGTATCCCTATTTATATTTGGACGAGGTGAATAAATAAACAAGACGGGTACACTCGAGTATGTGTGTGTTAGTTTTTTTATTTCCTTTAACATAGATACTTAATAATCATCGTCGTGTCGTTAGTGAGTATATTGCTCGGTCGCGCTATTCGATAGAGGAGATTGCGCAATTGTTTCAACAGGTCGTATCACGGGCAAATAATGTTGACGATTCGCAGATCGAACGTACCCGCCGTTAGTACAGTTTTCGTAAACTCGTTGAATTTGTAAAACTGTCGTCGGGTCGTGAAATACAGATTGCCGTCGATGTATCTGAAGATTGACGTTACTCCATTCGGTATGGCTGGAAAGATGGACTCGATGGTGTGAAATTTGCTAATGCTGTCGGAGCAGTCGTCTATCTCACCGACGAGATATCCGTCGTACACCACGTACGATTTTCCTTCGTTCGTATTTACGGCAGCGTTTATTTTCGCATTCATAAGAATTCCAAATTCTCGAAACGGTCTCGGCCACGTTGACACTAGCGTGAAGTCGGGATAGTTGACTTTGTAAATTTTATCGTCGACGAATAGAATCAGATGATCCGATGGCGTTTGATACGCGGCGGAGATGCGCGTGAAATTCGAATGAATGAATGGCATGTAGTTGGACAGCAGCATAGGTTCGTTGTAGGTCTTTCCATCTATGTCGATCGCCCATATATGTTTTCCGTATGCTATGTACATTCGTCTCTCCAACAGCAGTATCGCGTCGACGCATTTCAAGGCGCATAGATCCGGTGGAGCGTTTGGTGTTGGACGAGGCGGCGGCGATGGTGGCGGCATGGGATTCGTTTTCGGTGACACGTCGGTATCCGTAGCGCCGTACAGATTCTGTATGTTTATAATGTCTTCGTTGCTGAGCACAACGGGACGGGGGTCTACTGGTGCGAACGCATACATTATCGACGCATTGTTGGTACTATGATCTAATCCTAGCGCATGACCGATTTCGTGGGTCAACACGTATAGCAAATACGCTTTGTCCGATGGACACGTATCTAACTCGACACATATGTACCACGGTTCCGTCTTGTCGACGTGAATCTCCGACGTAATCCGGCGCTCCATTGGGATAGAAGGCGTGAGCCAGCGTGCCGCCGGGTCCGTCGAAAGGGTTCGTGCAAACTTCACCGTTTCGCGACTCGATGAACGTGTGATGGGCCGCGCGTCACGATAGAAGAATATTTGGCCATACCACGTCACGCTCAAACGTTAGCGTCGAATGCGCTTGCCAAACATCGAACGCCGCCCGAGTCGTATCCAAGAGCGGTTTGTTGGCCAAGTGAAAATTCCACGTTAAATGTTTTTTCGGCCACCTACGTTCTTTCTTTTGACCCTCCTCTTCGAAATTGGCTATATCGCGTAGACCGCATCGCGCTTTACTCATCTGGTTTAGAGTTTCGTTGTTTATCATGCCGGTAACGGGTAATTTGTAGTACTCTTGAAACAGGCTGATTGCGTGTTGAAGAACGAATGTATCCTCGCTGTTCGCTAACTTATCGAACTTCTCGTTTAAATACCCGTATCTCTGCAGATATCGTGTAACGAACGAGTCTAGCTCCTCCCGGTTCCGGACAGGACTCCGGCAGGAATTATTTATTACTCGAATAAATAGGTACTCAATCGGACACGCGGTTCCGATTGACGGTTGGAGGAGCTAGCGTTCTCGCGGTCGGTATTTGACGTGCTGTGTGTCGGTTCGAGTGAATCCTCCGTTCCTCCTGTTGCCGAATATGCTCAGCTCCAGGGCCGTCGGGAGGAAAGGAGGCAAAGTAGATCTTAGTCCTAATTGCTTGGAAGGGATCGGAAATAAGTCTTACAGGTGTTTTACGGTGAAACAATAGGAACGTGGTTTATTCAGAGGATATATATACAATGGAATCGAGGTAGTTACAACAGGTTCGCCCTGTATGTAAATACAAAGGAAAAGAAATAAGGATTAGTGAGTAGAACGAGTCCGCCCTGTGATTAAATACAAAGAAAGGAATGTGATTAGTATAATGTACCGAAACACTCGGCCGGAACGGAATACAGGATACAGAATGATTTAAGGGTGGTCGGGTCGGTCGAAATTACAGGAAAACGCCGTTCACAATATAAGGCACGGGAACCGAACGGATTCGCTTTGCTAACAGAAACTGATCCGTATTAGTTTGCACAATTCGGCGGAGTAATCGAAGAAAACGTAGGTAACGCGGTATTTAAGATAACGGGATTAAATAGTATGTGAACCAAGGATAATATACTGGATCGCGCTGGTAACGGTCGGTGAGGATGTTAACTATACAGGATCCTCTGGTCTGTAAGGAAAAGAAGTGACGGAATTAATACTACGGGGCTTAATTCTAAATTAGTCGGAAATTATTTTCCCACCCGAATATTCCCCCCTGAATTCTACACCGGTCGGGGGTCAGGAAAAAGGATCGGAACAGGTCAGGGACACGCCCGAGCAGCGCCTCGTTATGCGTGTATTCTCAGTAGCATATGTACACCGGGCAGCACCCCGTTTCTGTGTACGCTACTGCGGACGGATAGGAGACCGGTACGGGATCAGTAGCTTATGTACATCAGGCAGCACCCCGTTCTAGTACACTACTGCGGAGGGGACCGGGGCACACGAGCAGCGCCTCCACCTGTCGTGTACTCCGGAATGGTATATCGCCGGACGGCAGTACCCGTGATACCGGCGTATACCGCAGCAGAGGTACCCGCTGCCGGGTGTCGTCGCTCGGTGCTCCGAGGTAAGACTGGGTGATAGCGCTCGCTCCGGAGGGGCTTTTATACCTCCGGAGCATAGGCGCGCGGGTGGAGGTGGCGGGGGTAGGCGCGGCGTTGCCACCTCCGCGTTGTTATGGTAACCGCGGCTCTATTGTGCTCGCGGTATGCGTGGAATGCGAGGTATGCGGCTACTTCCGGCCGCGCCCTCCCGGCCACCTCCGTTACAATCGTATTACCATTTCGTTATTCTCTTTCCCCGCGGCTCCATTTTCGTTATTCTCTTTCCCCGCGGCTCCATCGTTCTCTTCGACCACGATTCTCTTGTTATCGTTGACGACGGCACCGTCAGCGTTAACGGTGAGAAGATACAGGATCTGTAGCCACATTATGCGCATGGCTAATTTTGGCAACATTGCGACTCGCGTTCGCTCTCTCTAGTGGTCCCTAATACGATGACTCACTTCGTACTGACTACTAACTATTGAGTATATATATATTACTGTACTGACTCTTTTATACCCTTCTGCCTTACACTTCTTCCCCCTTTTCTTTCCACAGCTGCATTCGACTAGCAGAGTGGCGCAGTGGAAGCGTGCTGGGCCCATAACTCAGAGGTCCGTGGATCGAAACCACGCTCTGCTAGGCGTTTTTTTTTCTTCACGTTACTTGTACATAAACAGACATTAATCTAAATTTTTTTATTCTTTTGTATGGTGATAATGGGGAGTGGGGTCTGAGCGCGGTAGTGGGGAGGGGGGTCTCAGCGCGCGCCCGTGGTAACCAAGGACGCAGCGCGTGCAACTCATATACTCGGTTCTTTACCATGTGTCATCAAGTGTACGCGATAGCCGCATGCGTTTGACGTCAGACTGTCGACCGCGCGAGCCGGGTTCGAGTCCCGGCGAGCTGTCGTTTTTTTCCGCGATTAAAAATTTTTATTCTTTTATGGTGGTAGTGGGGAGGGGGGGATACATGCGGCTCGCGCGTGCATGACTCACTGCCTCTGTTACCCTGCGCGATGGAGCGCCGGTGGTAACCGGGGACGCCGCGCGGTGGCGTGGGGAGCGCGGGGTATGCTGTCGGCGAAGGAAGGGCATTGCCCCCAACTCCGCGCGGACCCGTGTGGAGGAGGGCTTGGACCCCACCTCCACGTGGGCCTGTGTGGAGGGGGGCCTTGCCCCCACCCCCAGTGGGTGTGGAAAGGGGAGGGGCCTACCCTCCCCCCGCCCCATGTGGGCGTGTGGAAGGGGGTAGGGGTTCCCCACCACCCCCCACCCCGGCAGCATACCCCCCTCCCCGCGCCCCGCGCGGCCGCCCTGAGGTAGTAGTAACCTAGCCTATCTACTGACGTAGAACGAGTCGTCGAAGCACGACCCACGTCGCCGGATG
>NW_011966543.1:0-7073 GCF_000949405.1 Vollenhovia emeryi | reverse complement strand
GGGCCTGTGTGGAGGGGGGCCTTGCCCCCACCCCCATGTGGGTGTGGAAAGGGGAGGGGCCTACCCTCCCCCCACCCCATGTGGGCGTGTGGAAGGGGGTAGGGGTTTCCCCACCACCCCCCACCCCGGCAGCATACCCCCCTCCCCGCGCCCCGCGCGGCCGCCCTGAGGTAGTAGTAACCTAGCCTATCTACTGACGTAGAACGAGTCGTCGAAGCACGACCCACGTCGCCGGATGAGGGTCCGCGCGTTATAGTCACGACGGCATTGGTGCACTCGCCGCCGCGCGTACGCCACGACGTTCGCGAGCATTTGTCGCGACCAAGGCCGACGTTGATACCCGACGCCGACGCGATCACACCGGTGCGGTGGAGACGGAAACGGTGCCTCCTCAGCGGCAAAGGCCGCAACCGCGCATACTGTCAACGGTGTCGATTCCACCGCCGAGGAAATCATGTCTCAAGGGGAGCCGCGCCGAATGGCAGAAACGAAATGTCGAACGTGCCGTGCGTTTTCTGCAGCGTTACCCGCTTAACGCCGACGTCGACATGGTCGCTGCCGACATTGTCGAGGGACGCCGCGGCCCTCCCTCGTTCGAAGAGGAGGAGGAGGCAACGACGGAACGAAAGGAGGAGGAGGAGAGCAGGAGGAGGAGGAGCAGCAGCAGCCGCCGCCGCGCGAACCGTCGCCGCTTCCACCGGCGCAACAGTTTAACCTGCTGGATCCTCACCCGGTCCGCTTGGACTATTGGGGGCGGAGACGACGTGGAGATCGTGGGCGACATTGACTCCATACTCGTGGCGTGCACGTCAATAGAGCCTTTCAAGTGCCGCGTCGTCAGCAAGGTGCACACGAAACCGTCGCACCCCCGTCTATGTCTAAACGTTAAACTCACGCAGTATTTGCAGCGCCGACGTGACTTTCTACGTTTGTCTCGTCCAGATAAAAGCAGGGGCAAGAAGGGCGGAGAGAAGGACGACGACGACGACGTCGACGTCAAGCTCGGCGGAAAGTGGTTCGAGTTTGAGTGCGTCTCCGTCGACGATCGGCCCGTATACGCCGTCTTTCAAGTCGACCGCACCTGCGCTTTCCTCGAGAGTCTACCCGAGCGCAGCACCACTGACACCGAGGGACAGCTCAGCGCTGCGCGCACCGCCTTCGCGACCAAGGTCACCGCCGCTCGTTATCTGCCCGCCGAGACGGAGACGGCGAGAACGGGCCTAAAGTATGTCAACTATCAGGTCGACCGCACGTATCACGTGGCGCAGGCCGATTTCGCCGACTACGCGGCCGCCGTGACGCGCGCGTTGAGGAAAATCGTCGTCCTACGTGACTGCGGAATGACGCGAGTGTACTTTTACACGTGCCAGCACGGCCTGCGTCTACAAAAGCCTCTCGCGCAGCGACTCCTCGACAGGACCTGCCGCGTGGACCACCCGCACGTGACGATCCTGCAGATTCATCGCGCGGACACGCTCGGTCTCGATCGCACGCGTGAGTGCGACGCCGACGACGAGCGTATGGACTGCGCGCTTTTAGTAGGTCTGCAGGCGGGAAAGCACCGCGACTCGCTGTACAACATGTTTCGCGAGTGCATAAACTTACAGCAAGCCAAAACGCTAAAGTATCACATAGGCTTCATGTACGATTACGGATACTTTAGCCGGTTTGCTTCGCCCGCCTTCGCCGACCACGTCGTAACCTACGTACAGACGTACAATTCGGCGGCCAAGATGGCGCGTGCCAGGAACGCCGGCGAGCTTGCGGCGTATACGATATGCCAGGATTACCGTCGCTCTACCGATCGCGAACTCGCGACCATGCGAAACGAGGCGCGGCAGACCATTGTCGACCTCCTTTCGTATTGCGAGCACTACGTGAGCTCCGCGAACCAACTCAGGATCGAGGAGGTGCTCACATTTGACAGACAGCGCGTGGGTTACCTGTCGCGAGCGATCGATGAGCACGCTGTCTTCGATCCTGAGGCCCGAGCGTACGTGACGGAATATCTCTTGCGTCACCAGCTCATCTACCGCGTCGGCAACTGGAGAGCCCACTGCGACCGCAGCATCGGTACGGATCTGCACCTTTTGCGCAAGATCGCCGCCGATAACTTTTTCACGTCGCTCTGGACGCGAAAAACCACCGTCCAGCTTATGATGCGCGCGCAATTCCGGATCATGTACTTTGTACACGGAAAGAGTCCCGTCAACAATTTCGTAACGTGTAGACACATGCTGCGCAACGAGACGGAGGGGAAATCGAGCGTCGACGGTCTCGTACAGCTGAGACCCCTGTTCCAACAACAAGACAGGGTCGGATGCCTCGCGACGGACTTGGAAATGAGCGTATATCAATTGTACGCCGAGGAGATAACGGCCCAAAATATGAAGGAGATACGCCCCCTGTGGCAAGTCATTAACGCTCTACCCCTCGATCCCGAACGGGATGAGAAGGACCGACGGGGCGAACGAGACGACAATGACGACGATGACAACGACGACGACATCAGAGAAGAGGCAGCCCTGCGTTACTTTATCGCGGCGTACGCTACGTGGGCGTACACGAACGCTCTGTTGAAGCCAAAAACCGTCCAACGAACCGACGTCGCGGCATTGATACAAAGATGCTACCGCGATTACGACCAGGCGTTCGGGGTCGATTTCTTTGTCAATGAATACGGCAGGCACAAAAAAGAGGACGTACGATATCGCGTCAGTGGCTACGTCCAAGCGGCTCGCGTCGCTGCCGCTTTTATATTGGATCCGCAACATCGGTTCGCCAAATTCATTCAAACAAGTATTCGCGTTTCGAACTCGTTTTCTTTTTTCGCCCGAGTCGCTCGCTTCGTCGAGATGACTGTGCAGTTGGTACCGACGAACCTCGTATATCCGAGCGAAAAGTACCAGTGGTCCGTCGTTCGAATAGACGACGAGCCCGTCACCTTACCGGACGGCGTTCCTCTTACAATCGAGTATGTGAAACGATGCATTCACAGCTTCGTTATGCTGGAGGCACGGAAACGTCGAGCAAAAGCTTATGCACCGAAGCGGCAACGACGACACGTACGATTACCGTCGTCGTCGTCGTCGAGCGACATGGAGCAAAGCAACGATCCACCGCGTTCTCCGCCCATCATCGAGCAAAGCAACGATCCGCCGCACTCTCCGTCCATAGGTTACTGCACGGCGTCTTCGACATTAGCGACAAACAATACCACCGTGATATCGGGGAAGACGGTTGATGTACCCGTCGTTCTCGTACGGCCATTAGCACCTCAAATCGCGGCATTTTATACGCCTGTACCGTATGTACGGCCAGCGAACGAGCTACAATGTCACGAGTATAAGAGCGACGAAATACTCGTATATGTTTCCTACAGCGAATAATACGATAATTCAAGTAGCGTGGCGTATAATACGATACTAAAGATATAGTATTATTCAACGAGTAAAAAATTACACGCTACAATTGTTAACATAGGTCCTTAAAGATATAAAATCAATTAGAAATTAAAGAGGCCGTTTAGGACCGGGCATAGGTGTAAGTAGCCAGTTGAATGAACGATGGAATAAATTCATATATACCTTTCCAACTTATATCCTGTGCGCCAGTTACATACCAGTCTTATATAACACAGGTTAATCCCCGCAAGTGGAAATGTTATCGTCAGTCAATTCCCTTATTCATATTATAATTTAACTGGCTACATACACCTATGCCCGGTCCTAAACGGCCTCTTTGTAATTAAAAATTACATGTTCTCGATGCGCATTCAACTGCGAGTACTACAGCCAATAAAACATTTCGAGTAGCGAGTAGACTAAATTTTTACAATTCAAAGGAGCGGTAAAAAATATATCTGTAGCATATGTGTAATTGACGTTGACACGAGTTTTCAAAAACGAAATACTTGCTATACAGCCGCAAATATTTCCTCTCGAATATCTTAATAGTAGTCGATAATAATCGCTGCAAACACCTCCTTTCTCGAGCAGGGCAGGCGTAGCACCGGTCTAGAGATGCGCAATCATTGGTTCATTAGCGCGCAGGGTCGTTGGCACGCAGACTTGTTGGCGCGCAGGCGCGTTGGCGCATCTCTT
Organism: Vollenhovia emeryi; assembly: GCF_000949405.1. NCBI lineage: Eukaryota > Metazoa > Arthropoda > Insecta > Hymenoptera > Formicidae > Vollenhovia > Vollenhovia emeryi. The sequence goes on along the minus strand of NW_011966543.1, from coordinate 2,970 downwards.
ACTCGAGCATCTCTACACCGGTCGTAACTCGTGTCGCACTTGTCTCGCAGACGTATCTTGACACCGCAAGGAGACGGACGACGTAAACATCGTTAGGTTGTTCCACAAAGAAAGGTACGTTCGATATCGGCAATCTGGAAAATTGTTCCTATTGCTCGCGGTATATTGTTAATTATTAACGCTACGTGATTTTTTTCAGATAGTGCAAACATGAAAGGCATTCGGCAGCCTAATTATACGTGCGAGCAACAGATATGACTGCTCATACTGTTGGAGGATACGATGCAGCGCCTGAAACCATACACCGTGAAGGAGAGAACGAAAGCGTGGAGAACCCTCGAAAAAGAGTTTAACAAAGACACACGGACTTCCGACGCGCGAAGGACCGCCCAGAGCCTGAAACACCTATGGAACAATCTGCAAAAGGTCGCCCGGAAGTCGACAGGTATGTGATAATAAATATCGATAACATATAATACGTCATGTCGAAAAAAAATAATCGTTTCTTTATACGCAGACGAAGAAGACGACCAAGTCGTGCAGCGGACCAGGGCACTTATGCGCAAATTTCGACTTTGGCGGAATACAAGTAAGCGGATGTTTAAATTGGTGGAGATTTGGTTATTTCTTAAATTGTTAAGGTAGTTGTTTCGTTGAAGCAGTTGTGTGACGAGTTAAAACTTAAAAATGGCAACAATTATGTAGTAGACACGAGTGTAGCGTAAGAGATGTGGCAACAGCACACACCTCAAACTACAATCTTATATTATAAGATATCTTATATTATAAGATATATCATTGTAATAATTGAGTGCTGGTTCCTGTCTGGAACCAACTTTTGAGCATTACTGTCGCACACAGTAGTATGATGCGCAATATTGTTGTACATAAATAATAGTATCGAAAGATTATAGTTTAAAGCACTGTTACATTTTTCTCGTGTCTACTACATAATTCCTTCAATTTTGCAATTTTCACCGTTTATATTCTTCAAAACGAAACGGTCGGTAATTTCAAATCTATTTTATATATTTACATATTTGTGATACGAATGTCACTCACACCGTTAAACTTACAAAAGTACCATGTGCCGTCACTTGGGTTTGCGCACGCAAATATCTACATATATTTTTGAACGTAATAATATGTGTAAATAATATTTTACGTGTTTTACACATAATATTTCGTGTAACGTAGCAACCTTAAACATTTTTGTACAATTTTGACACGATCAATTTTAATTCAAGCACGTATCGATACTTTTCAACTAGTAGTTTTGTTAAAATTTGTACAAAATTCAACATTTTCTTAAAATACTACTTGCAATAATTCTTTGATTTAAGACAGCAATTTGTGGTACTATTTCGTAGATATTTTTGAAGAAAATTAATGTTTCGAGCAAGATACGAAATTATATTAAAAGTAAATTTTGTGTACTGTATTAATTTTTTCCGCTAGGGTGTCAACTCGACGATATTACATTCGTAAATATTACTTGACCGTTTACACGGCCGTAAAGTCACTTAAATATATCTTGATATCACAGATTGTTCCCAACAACAACTGGGAAATTTGGATGACTCCGTCCACGACGACGACGACGACTACCACCACGACACGGAGGAGGTACGTACCAGAGTCGAAATTGTAAGACAGGTGGAACTGCAAGTACAAATAAACATTTTTATGTTGCAGCGAGACGTGGTTATAAATATATTTTATAAGGGCGACGCGAAAAACGTACCGGCCGCCACGTCGACGACACAAGTAAGTTTGTCCGAACAATCGCGCATAATAAATATATGGACATGTACTAACTTTCTGTAAATATACCAACTCTGTGTTGCAGATGTCACGAGAGAAGCAGCAGGAGGAGAAGCAGCAACAACACGAGGAGGCGGAGGAGCAGCAGCAGGAGCTACAAGTAAGAAGCAATATTAGTAAAAAAGTGAAAAATACGTGGTACAATACAATCGTTTCTTGACACGTTTAGTTACGTATTCTTCTTTGTAGATTCCAGGAGAGTCGGAACCTGCCGCCGCCGCCGCCGCCGCCACCGTTTCCACCTCCTCCTCCGCCGCCGCCGCCGCCGCCGCCGCCGCCGCCGCCGCATCGTCGTCCGAATCGACATCGGTAAGATATTCGCACCAACAATCTATTTCATACATGATATATTACTCGTACATCACATACAATTAATAAGACTACATATACATGCTCGTTATTAATAAAACTTATCGTGTCCTTTTGTGTTGCAGGACGAAGCCATAAAGACGGACAGGCAGATGTTTGAGACCAAAAAAAAATAGTGCAGCTGAAACTGCATACATTAAAACTCGAGCTGCAAGTGGAACTCTATAAACTGGAAAAAGAGAGTAAACGCCGTCGACGTCAATAAAGACATTAACACCCGCGTTCATAACAACAGCATTCACATTCGACGGATACGCACCTCGACAACCTGAAGCTGAATAGGGTAGGGAGGGGGCGGACGATAGGCGGTGAACCGTAACAATGGCCCAAACATGGGCCAAATCGTCAACAGCTCTGAAAGAAAATGTACGTAAGAGTGTGATTATTTTTTATTTTTATTTTCTATTGATATACAGGGTGCTACGCAAGACTTTGACTTCCGGTCATGGGAAGGTAGAGGGGACTAAGACAAACAGAAAAGTATTGTACTATTTTGCGCTTGGACGAATAATTATCGAGATACGAAATTTTAAAAATCGCCGTATTAGCCCAACCTACTGGCGAATGTAAGCGCGCGGTAAGATGCGTCGGCCTAGCGGCCCCGCGCGGGGAGACGTGCGAGCGGTCGCGTAAGCGGCGGACGGGCAGCGGCGCGCCTCGCCTCCTTACTCCTCGCCCCGCACCGCCATTCTATTCCTCGCCGCACACCGCCTCGAGCGGGGCCGCTAGGCCGACGCATCTCGCCGCGCGCTTACATTCGCCAGTAGGTTGGGCTAA
>NW_011966542.1:0-18679 GCF_000949405.1 Vollenhovia emeryi | reverse complement strand
TATATATATAGATCTTTAATATTAATAATTATTTAAATCGTGTAATATGCCTCTGTTCAATTAACTATCTCTTATACAGGGTGTACCTAAACTGGCGATAAATATTTTAATGACAAGTACTTTGTAACATTTTGAGACAAAAATTCTAATACGAAAAAGTCGAGGCTATAATAGTTTTCAAATGTGAACAGTTTAAACATCTCGAATAGCAAAGCTAGAATTTCGCGCGCTCAGGGATGGCAAAATAGTCAGTGATAAAGGTGCTTTCTTGAACCACACGTCTTTGACATTGAAATTAGTGTAAAAATGTATGCAAGAGTTTTATCACAGATTAATAGACAGATCGCCAAAGACCCGGGTTGAGGCGCGACCCCCATTTCCGTACTTTGCCCCTAGGTGCGAGTCCGGACTAAATATATCCGATTTTATCGACAGCTTTGCCCCTAGGTGCGAGTCCGGACTAAATATATCCGATTTTATCGACAGCTTTGCCCCTAGGTGCGAGTCTGGGCTAAATGTATCCGATTTCAGATTTTGCCCGTAGATGTAAGTCTTGGCTAATTGATGGTGAGACGAGTGAGGGGTGAGAGATTTGTCACCTCCTCCTCCGCGACGCGTCGCAAACGTTTCAAGCGGCCCGAGTCGAGAAATTTTCTTTTCACCACTTCTCGCGAACCGGTCTTACATGTATACATATGTATAATTTGTCTTTTATATTAGTATTTGTATTATTAATATAATAGCGAGTCAAATGCATAGAATAAAAATTATTTTGTTAATATTAATGTCTCGTAATCTATACATATATTTTTATATATTAATAAATATTTTTCTGTACTTAAATTGTAAGAGTATATGTATAAGAACATAATAATAAATACAGATTACAAATATTGTTTGTTGTTTTTATTGTCAGTTATTGTTCATTATTTGTAATATATGAGCAAAATTAATATTTGGAATTCTATATGTTGTATGTCAGTCATAATAAAATTGTAATTGTTAATTATTAATCATGTTTATTTTATGTATACAGAAATGATATGTTGTATATCTACTGTATGAGCGCAATTTCTAAAAAAATTATATATTCCTAAAAGAGATATATGAAGAGAAAATTGTTCCGATATACCGATTAATACCTTCCCTGCCGAAAATGGTCGATTAAAATGGATTACTTTTTAATCCGTTTTAATCCATTTTAATCGGTTTTAATCGGTTCAATCCGCACCCAGATTAAAAAGTAATCGATTTTAATTCGGAACAAATTACAATCAGTTTTAATATCGCTTTCGCGGATTATTTCTAATCCGAAATCATTACATTCTAAAACCTATTGTCAGTCCAAATAAACACAAATAATCGGATGGATATATAATCCAAAATAATCAATCTAATATGCAATTTTAATTCATTATAATAAATATCCAATTTTTAGTAATTGAATTGATTGTAATCCGATTTAATCCAAAATTCACTGATTTCGGACATGTGTTTATTTCATTTCCAATTTTAATACCAATTGTTTGTATTACTTGAAAGTTTGATACCATTTAGTTATATATGTATAAACTGTTCATGTTAGGGCCGCGCATCTATGTATAGTTGTAATGCGCGGGACTAGAACGAATCACACGCCGGTCCGCGGCGCTATGTACGCGAGAAATTCGGAGCACCGGTATGACGGTGCAAAGTGGGAGCTCGCTCTCTTTACCGCTGACTGTCGCCGCGTAAGGTACGCTGTGATCGTCCTCCTGTTATTCGTGTAATTTGTGAGCTATACTTGAATATATCTATTGGAGTCGAAATCCGGAGAGTTCTTCCACCCTCCTACGAACTTAACAATTGGCGACGAGGATGGAAATTCGGCTATTAGACGCAAGTATCGTCTAATTTCTTTACTGCTCCGTACGCTGCGTGCTTGATTTGAGCACGCGGCACGGTGAACGTTTACACGAGGGAGTCACGGAGTCAAGGCGTGTTCGTGCCGAGTGAGAGAAGATGCCGTCCGGGAATGCGAGCGGTGATCCCGCCGCGGGGATACAATCAATTAGTATTCCGAATTCTTTTACCATTGAGAATTTCAACCCGGAAATTACAATTTGGCGGCGATGGCTTCAGCGATTACAAGGAGCATTTACAATTTTTCGAATCGCAGGAAACGATCGGGTGCCCTATTTATTACACTATGTGGGACCGAGTGCGTTCGATATACTCTGCGATCGATTAGACCCGGAAGACCCGTTCACGCAACCGTACAAAACCCTGGCGGACAAACTGCAAGAGTTTTACGATCCAGCACCGTTGGAGATTGCGGAGAATTTTAAGTTCCACCAACGGCGTCAGATGGAGGGGGAAACGGTACAGCAATTTGCGGCGGCCTTGCATAAACTGAGCCTTCATTGCAAATTCGGAGATTACTTGAAGACGGCGTTGCGGAACCAATTGATCTTTGGACTATCGAGCAAGAAAAGCCAGACGAGATTACTGGAGAAAAAGGAGCTAACGTACGAAGAAGCCTTACGGATAGCCACAACAATGGAACTATCGGAGCAAGGGGCCACGTCATTACAAAATGGCGCTACAAAGGGTCCGGCAACAACGGCAGCGGTAGAATACCTGCAAGCAGGCAAGAAGACACCGAAGAAGCCAATGGATAAGAAAAATCATAGTTTTGAAAAAAAGAGATTAGCAATTACTGATTCGCCACATAAAAATAATGTTAATTCAAAGCAGGCGAATAAGAACAATTCTAAAGCTATTAAGTGTTTCAGATGCGGTAAAGGACATTTTGCGTCGCAATGTACCTTAAGCAGAGATATACGTTGCTCGGGCTGTGGAGGATCCGGACATTTGGTCAGAGTGTGTTTTAAAAAGAGGGAACCGGCCAACCAATTGGATGAGGTCTTACAGCTGGAGCATTCGAGCCACAGAGATAAGTTTTTTGCACACTTTTGGTGAATAATAAAAAGATCCGTTTTGAGGTCGATAGTGGCTCCGCGGTAACAATTATGAATCGCGGGCAGGTGCGTGCGCTATTCCCGGATTCGTCCGTTTATCAGACAGATCTCAGTCTGATTGCATATTGTAAAACAATAGTCAAAATATTAGGATTTATTGAGGTTTACGTACAATGTAATAAAACGCGAAAAAAATTGAATATTTACATTACGGAATTGGAAAAGGAACCCCTACTAGGAAGGGAGTGGATCAGGCAATTGAAATGTCAGCGCGGTGTGCCAGATTTTCTTGGTTGTAATGCACTAGAGAGCTATAATATTAATGCACAGGAGACTACTAGTCAGTTACAATTTATATTACAGCAATACAAAGACTTAGGTGCGCCTACGTTAGCGAAAATTACAGGAATACAGGCAAGACTTACAAGAAAGCCAAATGTAACTCCGGTATTTTTAAAAGCTCGAGCAGTTCCCTTTAGACTAATCCCATTATTAGAAAGGGAGTTGAGTGAGCTAGAACAAGCAGGAATACTTACCAAAGTAGAGAATTCGGAATGGGCGACCCCCATTGTCCCGGTATTGAAACGGTACTATTAGAATATGTGGAGACTACAAATCGACAGTTAACCCGAAATTAATAATTGACGAGCACCCACTTCCTACAACAAATGAACTGTTTGCTAAATTAACAGGGGGTACCAAGTTTTCAAAAATTGACTTACGTCAAGCGTATCTGCAGTTAGAAATACACTCAGATGACAGAAAATTCCTAACATTAAATACTCATAAGGGACTCTTTGCAGTCAATCGATTAATGTACGGGATCGCGTCAGCACCAGCAATATGGCAAAGAACATTAGAGCAAATATTGCAAGACATTCCAGGGGTAGCTATATTCCTAGACGATATAGTCGTCACGGCCCCTTCGGATGACGAACATTTACGGAGATTACATTTAGTATTAAATAAATTGCTCAAGCACAATGTACGAATTAATTTAGAAAAATCTACTTTTTTTAAGAATGAAATACAGTATTGCGGACACGTGTTACGAAAAGATGGAATACACAAAGAACCTTCTAAAATGGAGGCGATTAGACAAATGCCGCGACCTCGAAATATTTCGGATGTCCGGGCTTTTGTAGGGATGATCAATTACTACAATAAATTTATACGTAATTTAAGCTCTATTTTGCAACCGCTAAATATTTTATTACATAAAAATACACGTTTCATTTGGGGAGAGGTACAGGAAAAAGCATTCCGGAAAGCTAAAGAAGCATTCATGAGTAATCGAATATTAACGCATTTTGACCCGAAATTACCGATCGTACTGGCGACAGACGCGAGCCCATACGGAGTGGGGGCGGTACTCTCTCATACATACCCAGATGGAACAGAAAGAGTGATCCAATTCGCGTCGCAGACATTGTCGGAAACCCAACAGAAATACGCGCAAATAGACAAGGAGGCATATAGTATAATATTCGGGATAAAAAAATTTTATCAATACCTCTATGGGGGGAAATTTACTTTGGTCACGGATCATCGACCATTGGTACAGATTTTCTCACCGAATCAAAGTTTACCAGTCTATAGTGCAATGAGAATGCAGCACTATGCTATTTTTTTACAAGGATTTAATTACACAATTAGATATAGGAAGTCTGAAAGTCATGCGAACGCGGATTGTTTGTCCAGATTACCGTTAAAGGAGGGCACCAAAAATATAGATGTAGTAGATGCTTTTGAACTGAACTTAGTAGAAGATTTACCGGTTAATGCAAAGCGTATAGAATCAGAAACGAAGAAAGATACACAATTACAAAGACTTTTAGTCGCCTTACAATCTGGTTCCCAGGCACATAGCGCCGACAGGTTCAATTTAGAACAATCTGAATTTACGTTGCGAAAAGGCATTATTTTGCGAGGCCATCGGGTAGTTATACCGAAAGTATTGCGCGCTAGAATATTAAAAGAGGTACATACTGGCCATTTTGGAATCAACAAAATGAAAGGAATCGCAAGAAACTATTGTTGGTGGTCGGAAATGGACAAGGATATTAAGGAACTGGTGGATAATTGTCGAGCGTGTAATAGTTTCAAAAATAACCCACCAAAAATTGAACAGCACATCTGGGAGCCTTCGGCAGCTCCAATGCATCGAGTCCATGCGGACTTTGCAGGTCCATTCTTAGGACAGTGGTTTTTTATTGTAGTCGATGCATTTTCAAAATGGCCAGAAGTACGTATAGTGAAAAATATCACGGCAAAAACGATTATAGATGAATGCAGAGAAATTTTCGCGAGTTATGGTGTTCCTCAATGTTTTATAACCGATAACGGTAGAACATTTACATCGGCCGAATTTAAAGCATTCCTGGGACGAAATGGCGTAAACTTTAAATATACCGCACCATATAATCCGGCAACGAATGGTCAAGCGGAACGTTTCGTTCAAACTCTTAAAAACGCCTTACGACGTATGGATGCGAATACGGCAAATGTACATGAAAAACTTTGTAAAATGTTACTACAGTATCGTAGCGCGCCTCATGCGACAACTAATAAGTCCCCAGCGGAATTATTTTTAGGAAGGTAAATGCGCACGAGATTAGATTTATTATTCCCAATAAAGGAAGAAAGCAAGGTATTAGGTCAGGATAGTAAAAGATTTATGATAGGGGAAAGAGTAGCAGGTAGAAATTATATAGGCCGAGATAAATGGAAGTTTGGCGAAATCAAAAATAGTTGCGGGAAACTCCATTATCTGATTACTCTCGATGACGGACGAATCTGGCGTAGACACGTTAACCAAATGCGTTCAATTGGTCAGGCAACTCCGAAACAGGATGAGGATTCAGATTATGGATCTGTAGAGGATGTAATTGTCGGAACAAACATGAATGCCTCAGAGGAGGAAGTTAACGGTCGGGAGCAACCAGAAAAAGCTCCACCGGAGGTTTCACACCATCCCCCGGAACTTCCACAGCCTCAGCAAACGGAGATAGTCCCACAAAGTTCGAATAGTCCGCCAAAGAATATAGGCAAGCAAGGAGCCCGGCGTAAACCGCGGAAAATAGTTGCGGACATAACTCGCAAGTCCGATAGGATTGCGGCAAAGATGAAACCGACATAGAATGTAACAGTTAAACAGGGACCATCTCTAGTATATGTAAGCAAAGTAATTCAAATAAGAAGGGAAGGTGTTAGGGCCGCGCATCTATAGTTGTAATGCGCGGGACTAGAACGAATCACACGCCGGTCCGCGGCGCTATGTACGCGAGAAATTCGGAGCACCGGTATGACGGTGCAAAGTGGGAGCTCGCTCTCTTTACCGCTGACTGTCGCCGCGTAAGGTACGCTGTGATCGTCCTCCTGTTATTCGTGTAATTTGTGAGCTATACTTGAATATATCTATTGGAGTCGAAATCGGGAGAGTTCTTCCACCCTCCTACGAACCTAACAGTTCATTTATCATAAGTTTAATTACGTTTTGTTATAATATAAGTTTATTTTAAGGTTCTAAAATTAATATGTTAAAGGTAACTCAACCAAGCAGTATTGATATCGTAAAATATATTACACGATAGTATTCTTGTAGAATGTGATAATTAAAATAAAATAAAGTTTACATGAAATATACTATAAGCAAGACATTTAACACTTTTTTAATTGTGTATCGCGATGTAATCCGCAAAATCGTCGAATTTCCAATAGTAACGGATTATTTTTGTCGTTTTCCGACAAATTCACATCGCATTAAAACCGATTTGATAAAATCGTATAATATCGGATTGAGGTGGATGTATATAACCCAATATTAACCCAGTGAGAAATGATTCGTCGATCGATGTCAAAACGATGTCGAATCGACATCGATACCGTCAAATTGACGTCGATTCGACATCGTTTCGACATCGATCGACAAATCATTTCTCATTAGGAATCCGCCAGAATATGATATATTTTCAATCGGTTTTAATACTGTATTTTCGATGCAGAAATCCCGATCAATTTGGATTACTTTTTGTCTTAATCGGTTTTAATCGACCATTTTCGGCAGGGTTAGATAGCACAGAGAATCCAAAAGAATACGATTATTCTTATAATTATATAAGAATATAATTATACGAGAGTTGCAGTATGAAACTCTTTTTATTTGCTCGTTTACAAGTTACTAATTATTTAATATTGCTATTTTAACATAGGGTCTTACGGGAACTGAGACAAATAATAAAACATTCAAAAACTATTAAAACAAATGCTAAAAATTATATTTTTTGTATCATGTTTTTTTTATAATTAAAGTAATTTCTTATAATTATGTATCGATCAGAACGCTCTGTTCAATTTTAATTTTCTGATATTCTTATAAGAAATTACTTGAATTGTAAGAAAAAACATGATACAAAAAAGATAATTTTTAGCATTTGTTAAAATAGCAATATTAAATAATTAGTAACTTGTAAACGAGCAAATAAAAAGAGTTTCATACTGCAACTCTCGTATAATTTCTAGATTTCTAAACTGTTCTTGAAACATATGGTCGAACGTTATCATGAAGCAGTAATAACTCCACGTCTATTGAGCTGGCATTATTAATTATTCGTTCTTGAAACCTGTACGGCGATTCTGTGACTTGCTATCGATGGTTTACGGTATCGTTAACCAACCTATGAAAGCTGTGCTTTTAACATCTTTGCTGTCGCTAGTTAATTTCGATACCGAAAAACATCGATAGCAAGTTACAGAATCCCGGTACTGGTAAAATCATTAATGCCGGAAAATACTGTTCTCAGATGGAGGAAATGAACAACAATTACGCTTTAAGCAACCTGCAATATGCATATTGCTCTATGATAATGCTCGACCACATGTAAAGGACGAGGGGTGAGGGGCAAGGGGCGAGAGCCGAGCGTCGAGCGGCGAACGACGCGTGGCGAGGGGCGAGCGGTGAGGGGCGAGCGGGGAGTGTACTGAAGCTCGCCGCTCGCTGCGTGACAACTTTTTTCGGCGCGTCGCTCCACCTCTCGCTATTAGATGATGCCTCACCGTTGCCTGCCGAGTCCGGCCTGCCGCCGTCTACGCTTTCATTCGCTCAGACATTAAAATTTATTTCTTGATAACTATTGCGAATCTTGCAAAATGGTATAGGACTTTTCTATTCAGTTTGCCCCGGTCTATCTGCCAGTTACGGGTGATACGGGTATTAGGACACACCCTGTATAAGGAACTATATATCTATGTGTAGATATATCTTACACAACACACACACACACACACGCACACGCACACGCACACGCACACGCACACGCACACGCACACGCACACGCACACGCACACGCACACGCACACGCACACGCACACGCACACGCACACGCACACGCACACGCACACGCACACGCACACGCACACGCACACGCACACACACACACATATACATATATATCACACAGTTATAATATCACACAGCGATTTTTCTAATTTATCTTTTGTGGTGGTAAATTAAACACCGTAGACCCTTAATATCAATGCTTTTTATTGCACACGTTCTCTCACGCCGGTCCACAGTCGTCGCTCTACCACCATCTTGTCTTCTCTCTTCTCTTCTCTACCGCTATCGATCGTCGCGACCGATCGAGAGTATCGATGTACGCACTCTCTCACTCTCACTCTCTCTCTCATTCCGCGCGGCTCATTCAAACTTACAACAGCTTCGGTCATTCTGCTTGGTGACGTCCTCGTCACTCGCATCATACATTCCAGCTTACATTAATATTAAACCTTCTCGGTAAACATAACTCAAATATGAACGCTTGAATGAACTTAATAAAATTAATAATAATCAACTTTGGTATCCCTGAAGCGCTATAACACAAATATTAATCTTAGAGTGTACACGAAATCACAACCTGAACATTGCAAACAAAATATCTTAACCTTAGGGTGTACACGAAACTATAAACCAAATGTCGCAAACAAATATCTTAACCTTAAAGCACACACGAAACTATAAACCAAATGTCGCAAACAAAATATCTTAATCTTAAGGTATACATTACGTCGGTATAATTTTCAGCCGATCAGCCGCAATGATCCCCTTATACAACCGCGACGATTGCTGTTCGCCTTCGATATCTTGTATTAAATATCGATCCCTGTCTAACGTTTTGACTATCTCATAAGGTCCTCGATATTTAGGTTCTAACTTTCTACTTTTCCCAGTAGCTGGGGCATCACTCCTAACCATTACTAAGCTGTCCTCCTTAAACTCGGGTGCCTCCCGCCTACCCTTATCGTATTGCTTCTTTTGAGTTTCGCGATTCTTCTCGAGAAGATTCTCTACCGGTTCTTTTTCTTTTCCTAAATTTAACTCCTCGTTCAATCGTATAATCTCGGCCGCCAAAGGGTTGTCGCTAACACCCTTGCTCTTATGACGATACACTATCTCGAAGGAAGTACTCGATGCTCCGTATTATTCATCGCCCACTGTACATCTAACAATCGTTTGTCCCAATCGTCTCCATCTTCGTTCACGGTGGTCGCGAGGCTATTCGTAATAACCCTATTTATTCGCTCGACCTGTCCATTCGCACGGGGCGTTGCCGTAGCCACCTTTACATGCTGAATACACAAGTCTTCGCAAAGCGTGTCAAAGTCGCGCGATGTGTATGCCACGCCTCTATCAGTGATAATTTTCACAGGTCGACCGTAAGTAGCTGCAAACTCCCTGACGAAATCAATCGCTTCTTGTGTCCCTGCGCTGCGTACAGCCTTTAACACACAATACTTGCTAAATCCATCGACAGCCACAATCACATAATTATTCTCGTTCTCAGTACATATAAATGGTCCGAGATGATCTAAATGAATAACTTCGAATGCTCGATTTCCCTTATCGTACGGATGTAAATATCCTACCGGTTTTCCCGTCGGCGTCTTATAATAAATACAGTTGATACAACACCCGACATACTTGGCCACGAAGTCTCGCATCTTTGGAAAATAATACGTTTCTTTTACAGCCGCCAATGTTTTATCGATCCCCATATGACAAAGAGCTTTATGAGCCTCCGAAACTATATCATATCGTAACTCGTACGGAACATACAATCGCCACGTACCCTTCGTAATTCGATAAACTCTAGCCTTATACATCGTAAACTTTTGGTGTGTTTCCGCGTCTCCTGCTTCTAATTTCCCGCGTACGTCTAGAATTTCTGGACTCGCTCGTTGCATCGCCGCCACTCAATCGGTACTTATTCCTATGCCTAATACAGGTAGTCCTTCGACCTCGGTTTCTACTGCCTCTCCTACAGGGTTTCGGCTTAACGCGTCCGCTACGGAGTTCTGCTCACCCTTTTGATACTCGATCGCATAATCAAATTCAGACAAACGAATAAACCAACGTCCTATTCGCGGTTTTAAATCTCGTTTCGTCGCCAACAGTTTAAGACTGTTACAATCGGTCCTTATAGTGAATCTAATTCCAAGCAAATACACCCGAAAGCGTTCCAAGGTGCACACAATTGCTAACGCTTCCAATTCGTACGAGTGATACTTAGATTCTTCGCGCGTCGTTTTCCGGCTAAAATACGACACCGGATGTAATTTCCCCCCTTTCTGTTTTTGCAGCAAAACGCCCCCGAGTCCCAGTGAACACGCATCGGTATGGACTTCGGTCTCTGCGTTCGGGTCGTATACGCTCAGCACCGGGCTTCGAGTCAATTCATCTTTGATCCTATCGAACGCTTTTTGTTGCTCTACTCCCCATTCGAATTTACAGTCCTTCTTCAATAATTCAGTCAACGCTCGAGCAATTAAAGCGAAGTTTTTGACAAATCTGCGGAAATAGCTCGCGAGAGCCACAAAACTGCGCACCTCCTTTATGTTCGTCGGGACCGGAAACTCCCGTATCGCTACTATCTTTCTTTTCCCCGGGGATATCCCGTCAATTGTAATTTCAAATCCCAGGTAATCAATCCTTTGTTTTAGAAAACAACATTTCGCGAGGTTCAAAGTTAAGTTCGCCTCTCCAAGTGCCTTAAACACAGACTTTAGTTTCTCAAGCCCTTCATCGATAGTCCTTGACGGAATTATCAAATCATCTAAATATGCCATCGCGGTCGTATATCTAAGATTTCCGAGAACAGTGTAAATTAATCGCTGAAATACCGCAGGTGTATTACACAAGCCAAAGGGCATACGTTTAAATTGAAAATGACCATCGGTCGTACTAAATGCGGTAATATACTTCGAATCTTCCGCCATCGGAATCTGATAGTACCCGCTACTCAAATTCAATGTCGTGAAATATCGCATACCTTGTAAACGATCTATCTGGTCGTCGATTCTGGGCATTGGGAACGGCTGTTTAATAGTTTGCTTATTTACCCCTCGGTAGTCGATACACATACGAATGTCGCCAGTCTTCTTCCGGACGAGTATTACTGGACTCGCGAACGGTGAGTTGCTCTCCTCAATGATGTCCGCTTCCTTCAGGTCGTCGATCATGCGTCGAACTCGTTCTCGCTCTAGTTGGGATACTCGGTACGGCCTATAGTGTACCGGCGTCGTCTTCTCCAGCTCAATCTTCATTTCAGTCTTGTCCGTGCACCCGATCTGTCGGATATCTCGAGCAACTAAGCCCTTATACTGATTAATTACACCGAGAATCTTAGGAGCCTCTTCTTTCGGTGCGTCGGTGTCTATTTCCTCGAACTTGATTTCTTCCTTGTTAACTTCTCGTTGCCTTGGCACTTCGATGTGAGGAGTTGAGATGTCGCCCCTCGTGATTGTAGCGCCCTCGCTGATCTTGAGATCCTTGCCCGTCAAGTTTAATATTGGCAGCACCGATTTTCCCTCATCGTCGGTACTTATCAAACATCTCGGTATTAGTTGTCCATCCTCTTGAAGCCTTCCTTCGACACTGACGTCGCATGCTCGTAAACCTCCCTTAACCGTAACGTGTCCCAGGAAATTATTTGGAATAGTTGTCGCCTCAGATGCCCATAGAACGGTTTTTCTCTTCGATTCCGGTTCCACTCGCAAAAGGTCAGCCTCATCGGTGCCAATCCTTAGCTCGCCTGGTTTGCTCATCATCATCACATGGCTCGCCTCCGTGTACGGGTGACCAACAATTAATGGAATCGTTTGGCTCTCTCGTGGTACAACATGAATTTTAACCCTTGCCTTCACGCCATCGATCGCCAAATTCGCCGTAAATAAGCCCTACGGTTTCACCTCTCCGTGTCCATAGCCTATCAGTGGCTCGAAATCTCCCTCCAGATACGTGAATCCTTCCTTCTCGGCGATATCGTCTCGTATTGCCACACAACTGCTTCCCATGTCGACGTAGCTCTTCACGTACTTGTCGTTAATGTACGCATCCTTGAAATATTTTGTATGCGTCTGCGATCCGGTGATCTGCATCACTGTCTTGCTAGTACTCGCCTTCGAAGTTGTCGCCGTATCACTTGCCCCTGATTTGCTCGTACTCTCCTCGCCTCGAGACTTGCAATCCTTCGCATAATGTCCCTTGCCGCTGCACTTGAAACAGACAACTACCTTCGCTTGCGGACATTTGTTAGCCTGATGTCCATCTTCTTTACATTTATAACATCGGACCTGTTGAAGTGATCCCTTTTTATCAGAACTTCCCCGTTTCTCCGGTTCATGAATAAATCGCTCGGCACTCTTCAAATCGGGTAATAGTTGACTAGGTCTATCATACCTGCTTACTGGACCAATGTATTCGCGGATCTTCATATTTTCGATACCCAATAGTAACCACTCGATAGTCTCGGCATCGGACATTTGAGCCTTGTTGCAGCGAGACAATTTCTCGTAGTAATACTCCACCATGGGTTGTCCGGTCTTCCGCTTGTAACCTTGCGCCTCCAACCGCTTCTTCGTGACACTATCGTCCGACGGAAAGGCTTCAGTCAGTAGTTCCTTCCACTCCTGCCAGGTTAGGTTTCGCGCGGGCAGACTATCCCGCCATTTCTTTGCAACACCGGTTAGTTTCACTAACCCGTAATGACGGATGGCTACATCGTCCCAGCTATACAGAATGCCAAACTCTTCGATCTTCTTTATCCAGTCCTTTATGGAAATATCCCCGGACACTGGATCAAATTTCGGGAGTGCCTCATGCACGTCCCGGAAGTAACGCGGACCGTGGTCGTTCGTTGATTGGTCGCCTGCGAACTCGCCGTTATTGTCGCCCGTGTCTGCCATATCTGCCGGCGATCCTTCCTCCTGAACGTTCCCAGCACTCGTATCCGTCATCGTCTTGCCGCCCGCAAGTACGCCAGAGTTACCCTGCTCAACGCTTACGCCTGCCACACCTGCCAGCATTCCTCTTCCTCGAGCGTTTCCGGCTCTCTTGCCCGCTCGTCCTCTATGAGGTTTCAATACTCGGCCAGATCGTAGCGTCGCCACGTTGCGTGAATCTCCGTCGCGAATTAGTCCGAAATATCGCGTTATCACCTCTCTTGGCCGCAATATCCGTGTAGTCGCAACGTGATCCCACTTCTGATTTACTGTGGTGGTAAATTAAACACCGTAGACCCTTAATATCAATGCTTTTTATTGCACACGTTCTCTCACGCCGGTCCACAGTCGTCGCTCTACCACCATCTTGTCTTCTCTCTTCTCTTCTCTACCGCTATCGATCGTCGCGACCGATCGAGAGTATCGATGTATGCACTCTCTCACTCTCACTCTCTCTCTCATTCCGCGCGGCTCATTCAAACTTACAACACTTTATAAATGCTATACATAGCATTTATTACGATAACCCCTCTCCCCCCATACTGAAAAATTAAAATTCTTATTGCGAAAAATATTACCTCAGCCAGGATTCAAACATGGGACCTCCCTCAATCCGTGACGGGCGTCTTAGCCAATTCGATCACCAAGGCTGTGATAATATTATTCGCAATAACCGGTATATTATTTTTAAGGAACGCTATCTGACAGCGTGTATAAACAACTAAATTTTCAACACGGTCCTTTTAAGATATAAATCATATTTTGACGGAATAAATACAGTACACGGATTCACATGATAATTCAAGTGGCCACCTTCATCTGTGCCAGGTCCTAAAAAGAGACAAAAACTTGGGCAGCTAATCGAAATCGAGCGGTTAGCTGGACGAGTCGTTTGAGCAGTATAATTAAGCGCGTTGAGTCGTTTTACTTATCTGTATTTTCCATTTTTCCCATAATAAATTATTTTGTTACCGTTCCTACTGTCATAACTTAGTTCTAAGGTATTCGAATGTTATAAATGGTGCGTATTTCTTAGGACTCAGGCCGGTATTCATAGTCGGATTCATAATCTTATATTCAAGACCGTCTTAAGATTATCAAGATACTCCGTAGTCAATGAAATGTTCCATACAGCATCTTTAAATAAATTTAAGACGGTCTTGAATATAAGATCCGTCTATGAACATCGACCTAAGTTATCAGTTACTTAATAAGTATATATACTAACAATAAGCATAAAATAACACAAGTCGCCAATCTGTATAGTAAACGCACACGAGAGGAGAGAGGGTAAATGTCCCGTCTGGGCCGTTGAGCGGTTCACACGTCTTCCGACGGATAAGATAAAATTTTTGATCCTGCGGGATTGCATCATCCAATAGGGATTGCATCATCCCGCGCGAGGCTCGGTAGTTGGGCCTCTGCATTGTGTGACATTAAAAACGCGATTGCACGTTAAGAGATTTATATCATCAAGTCAAGACTATTGGTTCGTCGTGGTCGTGTCGGCTCGATACAGGAGCCGGGTGCCATAACAAGATAAAGAAGAAGAAGAAGAGGAGAGAGGGTTACATCATTTACATTGAAAATGAAAATTGACAATGACACTTTTAAATACCGCGCACGACGCTTTGACGCTACAGAAGTTGGAAATCTGAACTTTTCAGCGTCAATGCTCGAACTAATATGACGTCACAAAATCGTCTTGACGCGCGTCAACTGACATCCATGAAAAGGCACATTATCTGTCGTCAAAGTGCTTCGAATGTGCTTAAAATTTGACAGTAGACACCTAATAACAGGTGCATCTAGTACATGAAGGGTAATTAAATTTGACAAAATACATTATAATTTTCTCATTTTTTATTTTTTCATCAATATATAAAAGGTCGTTAGCAATTGAATATAAATATTGGACGACTACTTCTCGGCAATCCGCGTCCTCGGTCTCTCTATCCTTCTCCCCATCTTCCTCTAAAATTTCCTCTATTTCCTGTCCAATCCCCTCTCCAACCTCTTCCTCTCCAACCTCTTCCTCTCCAACCCCTTCCTCTCCAACCCCTTCCTCTATGTATCGACGAGTAATAACTACACAAAAAAAGCAAAAATCCAAACAATAAATAAATGTACAAAATAAGAATAATTTTAGAACTTTATAATTACATTATGACAAACGTAACGTACCTATTATTTCTTTCTTTTCGATCTTGTCCTCCTCTCTTCTTTCTTTCCTTTCGTTTTTTATTTTCTTTTTTATCGTCATCCTCGTCATCCTCGTCATCCTCATCATCCTCGTCATCCTCATCCACACTCATTATTTCTTCTTCTTTTCTTTTCTCTCCCTCCTGACTTTTCCGCTCTCGTTCTCTTTTCCGCTTTCGTTCCTCTTCTTGTCTCCGTTCCTCCTCTCTCCGCTCTTTTTCTTTCTCCATCAATCTCCTAATTTGTTAATGTTGTTTATTAAGTTAAGCAATAATAAAATCACGAATCGTTTTCTTGCCAAATATGTATATGTATATGCTATTTATTATACTGTAGACATCACAGACGCGCGAGCGCTTACAATTAGTTATTTACTTGTATGTCCCACAGGCACGAAAGAGTTAAGATGCTAATACGGTTCTGTGATAGCTTAATAACATACACTTAAGAAGAGTTTGAATATAAGAAAGAACTGAAAATATCGGCAAAATAAAGTACTAATGTAAAAGTAATAAACAATAATATAACCTTTCTTTCCTTTCCGCATCTCTCTTTTCTTCCATG
Organism: Vollenhovia emeryi; assembly: GCF_000949405.1. Taxonomy (NCBI): domain Eukaryota; kingdom Metazoa; phylum Arthropoda; class Insecta; order Hymenoptera; family Formicidae; genus Vollenhovia; species Vollenhovia emeryi. The sequence continues at coordinate 2,675 of NW_011966542.1, read as the reverse complement.
TTCCTCTTTCCTTTTCTTCCATCCTTTGTCTTTCTTGAAGACAAGCTTCTCCTTCTCTCTTCGTCCTCTTTCCTTGTAGGATTCATGATAACTAACAATAAGTATCAAGTTGAAACAGATTTCAACGTGATTCTCTGCCAGGCAGCCTATTGGGGGGGGGGGGGACGTGAGACGCGGGAGCGGCGACGTAAGCTCGCCGGCAACGGCGCGCTGTCCTCCCCCTTCGCCTGGCAATATCGATCGCCGTGCGGTCACCTCTCGCCACGCGCTCGAATCGGGCGGAGGGCAGGGCAAATGATAAGTAAAACGAAGATTAACGCATGACATCGAGCCGGATAAATGTTGCCCTGTGTCGCTCGCGCTGCCCGCAGCGGGAAAAGTATCGTCCCGCGTCACTCGTGCCGCTCGCTACAAGAAAAATATTGTCACGCAGCGAGCGGCGACCGGCGACCGGCGAACGGCGACGCATAACACTATTGTTTTCGCTTGTTTTCGCTCTGCGAGTCTCTGGTGTTCTCGAGCGATCACAATCAGAGGTTATTGGGCTGCTAAATTATTTTCCTGGCACTTTTTGGTATCTTACGAACGTGTATCGTAGTTGCTTAAAGGTGTATTGTGACGTGATCCAATTTAAAGAAACTATAAACTCAAAGAAATTGCAGTTTCGAGGAAATTCGTGGAAATTACATGCTTCCTTGGCAGTTTCTGTTCGCAGCCAGAAATTTGTTTCGGATTATCGCTGGTGTTTTTCATTGATAAAAATGGATAACGGTAGTGCGAAGAAAACGATATTTGACAGATGTGTATATAAAAACTGTAATAGTGTCAAATCAGACAATTGTAAACTGTTTCGTTTTCCACGGAAGACTGATAAAAGATTTGGCATTTGGATAAGAAATAGCGGTAAGTAAAAATACAAAATTGTATATAAGTAAAACACTTAATCGGAAAAATTACACTAGTAAAAATTTCCATTAGAAACAGTCAGAAACAGATAGAACTTGTATACGACATTTAACAGCTTCTAACGGAATGCTGTCTGGTCTAACTGCAAGCTTCATGAGAAGATTCAATTCCTATCCGCTTCTATAAGCAGCACTGTTGTATCTGCAAATGCAGACAGAAAATGTAACAGCGTATATCTGCATCTAATGGAAATTTATCGGCATATCAGTATCTATAAGCTTTTGCAATAGAAAATCCTGTCCGTTCCCGTGTAGAAAAATTAATAGGGTACTAAGTAGGACCCGATTACTTTTCCTTAATATTAATGTGACCCTGTTAGGTACACAAGGACCCTAAGTAGTATGTAACAATTATTTTTTCGGGACCTAATAAGAAAATATTATAGGGGCCCTATAAGGAAATTATCGAGGCCCTATAAGGAAATAGTACCGGGGCCATATAAGGAAATATTATCGGGACTCTATAAGAAAATATTACTAGGAATTTTAAGAAAATTTTATCAGGCCCCTTTTTCAATATACAGGGAGAGTCAGAACGACCTTTTATCATAAAAATTACATAATCTTGAGTTAATTCTGAATCACTTTCCTCTTGCAAAACTTTATCCGAAGCTTACTTTTCAAGCTATAAATTGAATATAATAAATTGATATAAATCATGATTTATATCAATCATGATTTATATCAATTGAATATATTATATTCAATTTATATCTTGAAAAGTAAGCTTCGAATAAAGTTTTGCAAGAGGAAAAAGTGATTCAGAATTCACTCAAGATTATGTACTTTTTATGATAAAAATTGTTCTGACTCACCCTGTATAAATAATGTAAAATAGGATATCTGCCATAATTTCGAGTTTATTACAGGTCACATAATTAAATAAAACGATGATTATTATTGTAGCAAATATATTTTTTAGTAAAATTGAAAAATATAAAGTTTTAGAAGACAGCAGATCTCGTGATATAATACATAAAGACACAGAAAGACGCAGTGAACTTGGTAAAAAAAAAATAGGTACTTTTGTGCAAACATGTATGATTACAAATGATATTTGTGATGATCCTACAAGTTTCTGGACAAAAAACAAGTACGACATGGCTATAACAAAATAAAAAAACATTGTTTGTCATTGCGTTATGAATTAGAGTGAGCTTTTCACTGCATCATATTGTGTGTGCAACATGGAATAACAAGAAGTGATCGAATTAGTTTTTTTATGAGGAATATCGCCATATATCATTTTAAAAAATGCTTTTTAAAACAAGAAGATCGTGCTCATCACGCTGTGTAGTCCATTTATCAATATGTATCGGTATAATTAGATTGATATTTTTTTATAGACTTTATAAAAGTACTTGTATTAGATTATAGGCACCTAGTTTTGGAATAAAATTATAAAAACATTAACAGATTTATGGATGAATGGATAAAACAATCAAGCCACAGTGTCACAATGCAAAATATTTGTTACTTTCAATTTTAAACCTTTATTTAGCCGAGAACCTTTAAAAATTGTTCTCGGCTTTCGTTCTATTCAGTAGGAATATGAGCGGTGAAATGCAAAAGCTTCTTTGAAATTTCTATTTTTGTCGTCGACTCATTCTAATACTCAATAAGCCTCTCATCCATAAATCTATTAATTTTTCATAATTCCATTAGAAAAGAGGTGCATAGGATTAAATACTTTCGTACAATGTTGAGGAA
>NW_011966541.1:20159-24841 GCF_000949405.1 Vollenhovia emeryi | reverse complement strand
CTACCATCTCCCCCGTAAGCTCCCCCGCCTTCCCAGGCAGGGGCTTCCCCGCCTGTTTCCGCGGGGCGTGGGGGGACGGTGAAGAGGAGTCCTTCGCGGGGGTTTTGGGATCGGCCCGCTTTCTCGAAGCGGACCTCTCCCTCTTCTCCACCCGCGTTCTACCCGCCCCCGACGTCGAGGCCCGGGACGTGCCAGCCGCACCCGGCGTGACGACGTCCCAGGTCTTCTTCTTGGGAGGCGGGGGATCCGCCGTTTTCCCGGGAGGAGGAGGATCCGCTGGTAACCCGGTGTTGTCCACCTCCATCATCTCCTCCCCTACCCCCTCCCCCATATCGGATTAACCTGGTAACCTTTGTCGCGGTTCAGGTTATCAGGGTGTTTCAAGATTGTTTGCAGAAAGTTTCCTAGAATGGAACCACAGGCGCAATTCACAGTTCCCCCCTGACAGTAAAGAACCTCAGTAGTCAGGTCCTCTCACTCGCCCAAACCGCTATCCTCGCCAAAGGACATAATTTCGCAGTCACCCCCACCAGAATCCCGATGGAAGAGATCATCAGCCAAATAGAAACTGTCATTTTCCACCTTCCAACTGAAGCAGGCAATAACATCAGACAACAGTCAGCCCATATTCTCCGGAAAGCCAAACTTCCTAGCCAAAACATCAACAGGGAAGAGCGCTTAGCGCTTCAAAGCCTAACAGAATGACGACATCCTCATTCTGCCAGCAGACAAAGGCAATGCGACAGTGGTGATGGACAAAAGAGACTATCACAACAAAGTCAACACCTTGTTGTCAGACGCCCAAGTCTACAAAAAACTCAAACGCGATCCAACCTCCAGCGTAGAGAAGAAAACCTCCCTCCTTATCAAGAAGGCAAACCGCCCTCCTCTAACCACGAAATACCTAACCCCCAGCGACAGCGCAGCCCCCAGACTATACGGCCTCCCGAAGATTCACAAAGAATCGGTGCCCCTACGGCCCATTATCAGTAACATCGGGAGCCCCACCAACCAGCTAGCCCGCTTCCTCACCAAACCTCATCAAAAACTCACCGGCCTTAACGATTCCCATATCAGGAACTCAATGGATTTTGATGAACATGATCACCAAGATCAAAACCAAACCTAACGACATCCTGGTGAGTTTCGACGTGGTTTCCCTGTTCACCAACGTTCCAGTACAAGGCATCCTGGACATCATCAAGACATCCAAAGAGATTCCATCCAACCTGTTCTCACTAATAGAACACTGCCTCACTTCCACTTATTTCCAGTTCCGAGGAGAATTCTTCGAACAAACCACGGGAGCAGCAATGGGATCCCCCATATCACCCATCATCGCGAACATCTTCATGGAACACTTTGAGAACGAAATCCTGAAGAAGGCTCCACAAAAACCCTCCACGTGTTTCCGATACGTGGACGACAACTTCGTCATCTGGAACCACGGAAGGGAAACACGACCTCAATTTCTCATGTTTATCAACTCCCAGCAGCCTAACATCCAATTCACAATGGAGATTAAACAGAACTCCCAAATTCCTTTCCTGGATGTATTGGTCCGCAGGAACGAGGACGGCACGTTAGGCCACAACGTCTACGTCGTGGGGGTTTATTTGAGGCCCACCAGACGCCTTGCCCCGTTTAAGGGCTGGCTATCGGACTTGGGACAGACGGTCCTACGTCTGAGTCCGAGGCCGGTCCTCGTGGCCGGGGACTTCACCGCGTGGCACACGAGTTGGGGTTCCCGGCACGACAACGCGAGGGGCAGGGCTCTGGACCAGTGGGCGGCGGCGCACGGGCTGGTCCTAGTGAACGAGGGCCGGACCTCCACCTGTGTGCGGACGCAGGGGGAGTCCATTGTGGATCTCACATGGGCTACCCCCTCGGCCGCCCGCCTGATAACCGGGTGCAGGTGGAGGGTGGAGCGGTACATAGAGACTCTGTCTGATCACCGTTATATAACGGTGGAACTCGGTGTCCTCTCCCCCGTGCGTCGCCAAGAGGAGACGCGACCGCGATGGGCCCTCCGGAAACTCCGCGAGGACGACCTGATGGCCTCGATTGAGGCCGCCTGTTGGGTCCGGGAAAGTTTCCCCGAGACCCGGGAGACGGACCCCCTGCAAGAAGCCGAGTGGATCGGGGCAACACTTACAGCGGCGTGTAACGCTGCGATGCCCCGGTCCAAAGCTCGACCTCAGCGGGCCGTCTACTGGTGGACGGCAGAGATCGCCGACTTGCGTCGACGCGCCGTCCGCCAGCAGAGGAGACTCGCCCGCTGCAGGCGCGGGAGCGAACAGGCGGCCGAACAAGCCAGAGAGGACTACCTTGAAGCCAAGGTAGCGCTCAGGCGGGCCATCAGGGTGGCAAAGGGCAGGGCGTGGACGGAGTTCCTCGACTCTCTTCAGGAGGATCCGTGGGGGCGCCCATATAAAATGGTTCTCAACAAGTTGAGACCACGGGCGCCCCCGCTGACGGAGCGGCTGGACGTGGGATTCGTCCGAGGGGTGGTGCGAGCCCTCTTCCCCGACATTACCGGGGAGGTTGAGGGGCCACCCTTCGAGTCGGGGGAAGACTCCCCCGACTGGGACGACTCCCTGGACGTCCAGCCGGAGGAACTCCGGAAGGCCGTCAGGAAGGGCCTGAAGGGCAATACAGCCCCGGGTCCTGACGGCCTCCACAAGCGTGTCCACGCCCTGGCCATGGGCGTCCTCGCGGAGGAATACGCGCGCACATCCAGCGCGTGTTTGAGGAGAGGAGTCTTCCCCCCGCGGTGGAGGAGTGCCACGTTGGTACTCCTTCCGAAGGAGGGGAAAGACGCCTGTCTCCCGTCGGCGTACAGGCCAATCTGCCTTCTGGACGAGGTCGGTAAGCTGTTCGAGCGAGTGCTCGTGAACCGCCTCGTCCAGCACCTGTCCCAAGTGGGCCCCGACATCAGCGGGGCCCAATATGGGTTCAGGGAGGGCCTGTCCACGATGGACGCGATCAAACGTGTCCAGGCCCTCTCTGACGAGGCGACGTCCCAGGGGGGGGGGGGTGATGTTGGCGGTATCACTAGATATCTCCAATGCCTTCAACACCCTCCCCTGGGGACGAATCAGGGAGTCGCTCCGACGCCGCGAGGTACCGTCGTATCTCGCCCGCGTCGTGAGCGACTACCTGAAGGACAGGTGGGTCGAATACGTCGACCAAGGCGGCCAGCGCCGACGGGAGAGACTGCACCGGGGAGTGCCCCAGGGATCGGTTCTCGGACCGTTCTTGTGGAACCTGGGGTACGACTCGGTGCTGCGTGTTCCCCTCCTCCCCGACTGTCACGTCGTCTGCTACGCGGACGACACGCTCGTGACAGCCGGGGGCCGCGATTGGGGGGCGAGTAGCAGCGGGAGCGATAGGCGACTCTATCCGCAGCCTGGGCCTCGAGGTGGCACTCGGCAAGACCGAGGCCGTGATGTTCCACGGTAAAAGACGTGGAGGACGTGGAGCACGCGGCGCGCCGCCCGAGGGACTCACCCTGGCTGTGGGTACGGCCCCCGTCAGGATCGGTCACGAGATGAACTATCTCGAGTTGATCCTCGACGACCGATGGAGCTTTGCGAGCCACCTTGCCAGAGCCGCAAGCAGGGCGGGAGTGAGAGCGGCCAAGCTTGGCCGGCTCCTCCCCAACCTTGGCGGCCCGGACGGCGGGGTGCGTCGGCTGTACGCCAATACGGTTAAGTCCGTGGCGTTCTACGGGGTCCCAGTTTGGGCCCCAAAACTCGTGGCATCGCGGCGCGCGCGCGCTCAGATGGCGCGTGCGTTTCGCCCGATAGCCGCGAGAATCTGTAGGGCGTACCGGACCGTGGCGTACAACGCGGCGGCGGTGATCGCTGGTCTCCCCCCGATGGAGTACGCGGCGGAGGAACATAGGAACATGTTCCTCGAAAGCCGCGACTCCGAGGGGAGACCCATAAGATGGTCAGCGACTCACCGTGCTCGGCAGAGACTCCGGCACCGGCGACGCACAATCGCCACGTGGCGAGAGGCGCTCTTAGCCTCGGGGAACAACACCCCGGGGCTGCGCGTCGTCGGGGCAACGAGCCCCTCCTTGACCAGTGGGTCGACAGGGGATGGGGTGGGCTGTCCTTCCGGATGACCCAGGTGATGACGGGGCATGGCTGCTTCGGACATTTCCTGGGTCGGATCGGAAGGGAGCAAGACTCCCGCTGCCACCATTGCAGCGCGGCGGACGACACCGCCCAACATACGTTGGGCGAGTGTCCGGCTTGGGCGGACGAGCGGGAGGCGCTCGTCCGCGTGATAAGACAGGACCTCTCCCTTCCAGCGCTGATTACCGCAATACTGGAAGAGGAGAGGTCCTGGCACGCGTTTGCCTCCTTCTGCGAGAAAGTCATCCGGAGCGGGTGAGGAGGGGCGAGGTACCCCTTCCCCGCCCGCCACAGCAGCGGCGGCGGCAGCCGCGGGCTCGGGGAAGAAACCCCCGGGCCCGGCCTGCCCGACCTGCCGCGGGGGATGGGGTGGGGGCTGAGTCAGACGGGGGGAGAGTTGACGGGGAGGCGCCTCTCCCGGCCTCTCCTCCTATGACGCGGAGCCGGGCGAGAATGTTACTCGCCCGTGCTCCCGCCCCCGCCCCACTCCCTATTCCGCCACCCACACCGCCATGACAGGCAGGGGGGGACACCCGC